>NC_088655.1:22393626-22456126 GCF_964019385.1 Sycon ciliatum | reverse complement strand
TGAAAAGCACCACTTGTAATTATACTGCTCTCCAGGCCAAACCATCACCAGGGATACAAACTTACAGAGACGCTTTGTTTCCAGCGCGACAAACACCTCGTGAAGCTCCAGGTAGCAGTGTGAGTCAGAGTCGCTCATGGAGTTGTGATAAACAGACGTTGAGAGCCAGTATAGCTATTCGCAACGCTGTCACCTCCAACAACTAGTCGCACGTCCGCGTGAGGGACAACAATACGAACTTAGAAGTTGCGACTTCGGCGGTAATAGTCATGAAGTTGATTGTTCCAACTAGGAACACACGCTTCTTGCCGAACTTGACAGACTTACGACTGCCATCCGGAGCACACGAGGAGCACGTCGCACCTTCCACTCGGCAAACCTGGAAGAAAGCACCACTCCCTGCTCAATACACGGTGTTTCGGGGAATTCACCCCTCATCAGTTGAGCTTGAGTAGGCTGAGGAAGATTGTGCCTGAAAAGCACCACTTATAATTATACTGCTCTCCAGGCCAAACCATCACCAGGGATACAAACTTACAGAGACGCTTTGTTTCCAGCGCGACAAACACCTCGTGAAGCTCCAGGTAGCAGCGTGAGTCAGAGTCGCTCATGGAGTTGTGATAAACAGACGTTGAGAGCCAGTATAGCTATTCACAACGCTGTCACCTCCAACAACTAGTCGCACGTCCGCGTGAGGGACAACAATACGAACTTAGAAGTTACGACTTCGGCGGTAATGTCATGAAGTTGGTTGCTCCAACGAGGAGCACACGCTTCTTGCCGAACTTGACAGACTTACGACTGCCATCCGGAGCACACGAGGAGCACGTCGCACCTTCCACTCGGCAAACCTGGAAGAAAGCACCACTCCCTGCTCAATACACGGTGTTTCGGGGAATTCACCCCTCATCAGTTGAGCTTGAGTAGGCTGAGGAAGATTGTGCCTGAAAAGCACCACTTATATACTGCTCTCCAGGCCAAACCATCACCAGGGATACAAACTTACAGAGACGCTTTGTTTCTAGCGCGACAACCACAATCATATCCTATCCAATAAAAACAGTTCATAAAAACAGCTCTTCAGGATCGGACCCAGTCCACGTAAGCAAGAGAGCTAGCTCCCTTGGCTGCTGTTGGAATATGCAAGAATGGGCCTTCCAGATAAGGTCTAACAAGGAGCTGTGGCTATAGTTATGAAATGAACACCGGTAACCATGGAGACAGACCACACTCTCATTATAGATACTGGTTATAAATAGACCGAGTAAGGAAAATGATCTGATAGCCTATGAAGAGTAAAAGAAATTGAACCAATGACAACAAATACTCGTCCAGCACACGAGTTGTCATAGCAACACAAATAACAGCTGTCCACTAATTTTGTTGCTGGAGATTGAGTAGGAGTTTTTACTGGTTGATTCTAAATACAATAAACCAATACTGACCCAGATTTCTCATTACTGTTTTCTGATGATCGCTTAGTGCGTGAAACTCGGAGTAAAAACACTTTCTCTGTCCTCCTATTGTTTGATGGTCCTATCAATAGATCCCAGCACACATAGCTCTTTCCGAGTTTAGCAACCATAGACCGCATAAGCATGGCAAGGAATATAATTATAATTATACTCAATCTGCGGACAGTACTGTTTCGTTCTTCGCGGACTCATCAGCGCAGAGCGGAGAAAATGAGGCCAAACCTGATAGCAGTGAAAAATAAATTTTCCAGAGCCAGATTTAAACCACGCCCTGATCTGCCCGAATATACATGTAGTTTACAGTGTTAGAAATATTACCCCCCCCCCCCCCCCCAACTTGTATTTCTACTTCGAAATTGTTTTTCTTTACAAACGCAGATGGCGCAACTTCGGCATTCCTCTCTTCGCTCCAGGCCGTGGTACATGTAGTGGGTAGTGAGTGCATCAAGTATTTGTCAGTCGGCAAGAGTTGCCTGCTCTAGTGATAGGGAGCAGTCATTTTCCCTGTGTTGTAGGCACGTTTCGCTGCGCTGTGTTAGAATGTTATTAGGAATAAAAGCTATCAACTTTGATGATAACTCTACAACGAAATCCAAGAAGAGCACGTTTTTTTATTTTGTGTCCAGCACACTGCACTGCCACGAGTTTATCATGAGCATTTCCGATCGTATTGTGCTGTGATGGATTGATATCACCACTATCGTCCGCTGTTCCAGCGTTTGAGGGATGATTGAAAGAGGAAACACTGCTGCTGCCACTGTTGTGAACGCAGTTTTTGACGAAACTAGACCCGGTGAGCTTCCAAGCAGGCTGGACACAAAATAATTCTATTAATTAGTGGTAATCTGCATCTGCACTTGGATCCATAGAGGGTGGCGGCGTTCCTACAGATGCGGTGGACTCGGCCTCCTGCCAAATCTCACGCGGACCGTGAGTTTTTTTTTAAAACTTCAAGAGGTAATATATGATCAACTACAGGTATAATTATAATCTTGTAAAGTAGATTCCTCCTGCACAGAGCTTTTAAAGGTGAACTGAATACGAATTCAGGTGGTAGCGTACGTGCAATTCTGCATCGCTTTCTAGAACGCTTTGCTCGAAAGAATTCTTGTAAGCTCCACTGAAGTTATCGCTATTAGTTTTGGGAAAGGTAGGTTTGGCATCAACATAGCACTTTTAAATGCAGTGTCAAGATCAGCATGAACATCTTGGAACTATTATTTTAATACATACATGTGTATTCTCACAATTATTAATGAAAGTTGGCACTCAAACCAGTGCACGTGGAGTTTAGCGCTCAATTCATAAGCATATGCTTTGCTATGAACAGTGGCTTTAACTTCAGCGCTAACTTCGACTTGACATTTTAATTCTTGGCATGAAGAGCAGCTAGCACTGGACATTGTTGGTATCAAATTTAGCGCTAATTTCAGCCTTGACCCCAGTGCTTGTTTCCCGTGAAAATGTTATTTTTCTTAGAATTGAAATTGGGCTTCAAATCTACCACCACCTAGCCCAGCATGAAATATAGCGCTGAATATAGCATCATCGTGTTCATTCTTCATTATTGGTGTGAAGAAAATTGGCACCCTAGCACTATTGCCGTCAAATTAGCTCTAACTTCAGCGCTACCTTCAGCACTAACTCTATTACTGAATTTCGCACGAAATTTTTTTTTCCGAAAAATGGAAATTGGGCCTCGTTTTTGGTGTGAAAAGAAAATTGGAACTCTAGCACTATTGCCGTCAAATTTAGCGTTAACTTCAGCGCTACCTTCACTTCAGCGCTAACTCCAGTGCTGAATTTCGCGCGAACAAAATCTTGTTTTCTGAAAATGGAAATTGGGCCTCGTTTTTGGTGTGAAGAAAATTGGCACTCTAGCACGATTGCCGTCAAATTTAGCGCTAACGCGAGCGCTAACTTCAGCGCTAACTCAAGGGCTGAATTTCGCGCGAAAAAATCTTTTTTTCTGAAAATGGAAATTAAACCTCAAATTTAGGACCATTGCTTTTTTCTTCTTGTTGTGAAGAAAACTGGTGTGAAATCTAGCACCATTAGCATCAAATGTAGTGAATTCTAGAATTCTAGCGCTGAATATAGCACCATTGTTTTGGCACAAAATCTAGCGCTCAGGCTCTCACACGAATTATGGCCAATTAAACTGAATATAAACACTGCAGACTTATTCAGCACAAACATTGAATATAGCACATTGATTTTTTGTAAAGAGAAAGGACCTGTAAGTTACTAGTTGACTAACAGTCCACCGTGCAAGGTAACGAGATAATATACAGTCAGATAGTGCGACAAGGCACACAATTGACAAGGATGATGAGACATTCGATGACCTGACAACTAATTCCACCATGTCTATGAAGCGCAAACCAACAACCTTCCAACTTGGAAGACTCTGGCGCGGAAAGTTCCAATGAGGGGAAGGGATGTGCCACGAAGATGTTTAAAGCTGTGTCCCTCGGCAACAAAGAATGTCGACCGTTACGAGATGTCCTTTTCTCTGTTCATACCGTATTTCCGCAAATAAAAGGCCGTCCTCGTATGCAACGCCTTCCTCGTATACAAGGCCGGGGCAGGGGCGATTGAAAAAATAAAAGACCGTCTCCGATTAGAAGACCGGGCCTACTAAATGAGTCTTTGTTCTTGTGTTAAAAATAGAAGACCGTGCTCAAACTGTGGGAAAAAATAGAAGACCGTGCTCAAACTGTGTAGAAGAAAATGGAAGAACGGGGGTAAAACTGTGTGGCGAGAAAAATAAGACCGGGGTCAAACTGGGTTGAAAGAATAAAAGACTGTCCTCGAATAGAAGACCGTCCTCGATTATAATAGCAATTGTAACTAACCTATCGGGTTCGGGTTTCCCCTGGCTGATGTGGAAGGGCCGAATCCCTGGGAGGACGTAAAACTCCTTGGCGGGTAATGCCAGAAACATTGACAGAATGGGGTACTTCTCACGAATGTGTCATGCGTGTTTGACTTCGCTTATCCGGTCCTCTTTTATCCGGATCCCTCGCCATCCGGAAGAAAATCGTTGGTTACCAATTTACAGCATATGCCATGCATACATACAGTATGTGTGTTCGATTATCCGGTTCCCTCGCCTATCCGGATATAATTGTGGAAAACGGATGTGTGCGGTTATGCGAGGTCTGACTGTACTCGTATAAAGAAGAGGAGCAGAGATTGAGGAATTGCCTGCCATAAATTCCTGCAGTTTTCAATGCTTTTCAAGCAGAATAAGCAAATTTTGGGACCATTATTCGCACTGTGGGGTTAGCTGGTATCGTCTTCTATACGGGCGCTTTCGTCAAAGAGGCAAGTTAATTAATTAAGACAAAAAAATGCAAAATATGTCAAATAAAAAGCAAAAAATGGAGGATATGGGGTTCGAACCCATGGCCTCTCGCATGCAAAGCGAGCGCTCTACCACTGAGCTAAACCCCCGTTTCTTACAACATAACTAAATCTCGGGTGTTTTAATGATTGGCACGCAATAGGCCTTGGCGGATAATGCTCGAAAAGGTGGCAGATTCTGCTTTTTTTGCACCGAAATTGGCAGAACCATACAAACCTTATGGCGGGCAATTCCTCGAATTCTGCTCCATTTCTTTATCCACATACCAAACATGCATGAAACTTACCAGAAAAAGTACCGAATTCTGCCAATTTTTCTGCCGGCATTATCCGCCAAGGCCTAGCACGCAATGCATGAAACTGTAAGTCAGATCAACTACAGTTGGGCGGTTGGAATGTAGGATGAGATTTTTTCCCTTTTTTCCTACAAAATCCACATAATCTCCAGACAATGGGGTGATTAATGAAGTGTGGTGGTGGGACCCATTAAGCTCAGCCGACCAGAGGTCTCGCCTTCATAGCTCCATAGACGCACCGAATAAGCGTGTTTGTACGGCTGTCTTGTAAACCTCCACCCAGAATGCAAACTTGGAACCTGGATCAGTTCCCATCATCACATATCATACCGGCTGGCTGCATGCGCTTAACTCCTGGATTCTGGAAAGTGAGAGACGAGGGCGCACGATACAGTAAAACCTGTCAAGGCGACCACTCGGATAAGGTGACCACCTGTCCCAGAAGACCACTCGGATAAGGTGACCACCTGTCCCAGAAGACCACTCGGATAAGGTGACCACCTGTCCCAGAAGACCACTCGGATAAGGTGACCACCTGTCCCAGAAGACCACTCGGATAAGGTGACCACCTGTCCCAGAAGACCACTCGGATAAGGTGACCACCTGTCCCAGAAGACCACTCGGATAAGGTGACCACCTACTCGGATAAGGTGACCACCTGTCCCAGAAGACCACTCGGATAAGGTGACCACCTGTCCCAGAAGACCACCGCATCCAGGACCAAGAGATACTATTTCCAGTCAAATGACCCTGGATAAGGAGACCACCTGGTAATAGGGACCATGTTTTGAAGACCCTTTGAGCGGTCGTCTTAGACAGGTTTTACTTTAGTTAGGCTGATCATGCTGTCATTGGTTAGTCGGCTATATCACCTGTTCTTTCCACCCGCATGCAACGCTTAATTAACTGCCAGGCGTGTACACACACACACACACACACACACACACACACACACACACACACACACACACACACACACATATCAGGTGTACTGCAGATCTGACATATGCCTCACCTATCAGGCCACTCACACGACGTAAGAGCACACAAGCACATGTGCACTCATGAAGTCATTTGCAAACCGAGACCCAGTTCCTACTGTGCTGGGCACATTTTGCACCCGTCAATGTGTCCATAGTGATATTGTGAAAATTCCAGGGACAAAACGTTTCCAACACTTTTCCTCGTGTGCAAAGGAAATCGTCATTAATAGGCCATTCACACCACGTGCCAAACACATGCACTCGTGTGACTAAGATATCACTGGCAAACTGCAATCCAGTTCACACGGCGCTGGGGAAACATTGCACACGTCAATGTATCTATAGTGACCTCCTGAAAACACAGGGGCATTTTTAATTTTTAATTTACCTTTTGAAATAATATTCACACACTACATTATTTTGCAGCACGCACTTTCAACAACCGACATTTTTTGCTAGCGTGCAAAGTATAATCGTGAGCACAAGGATCCCGGCCAAGTTAAAAGTGACCGTAGTCGCACGCGTATGTCCAAGTTTATCGTATGCGAGTAAATATCCTCTGAAACGGTGCGATAAAAGTGAGTTTGCACGTCGTGTGAATGGCCTATAACAAAAGGGCCCCGGTCAAGTTCAAAAATCAGTTTTTTAAGTTTTTTTTTACAAAAATAGCCACAAACCATCATGGTGCAAACACCAGCAAAACGCTCACAGAGATACACATAGGGATGGCAGCCGAAGCAGTGGAGGCGGGGCAAGAGCAGCTCAACCGACCAAGGGTCTCGGTTTGTTGCATGCGAGTGTCCTAGCATACTGTATACTCTACTGTCCCCGGGGAAAATAGCGGAAAAAATCGCAAAAAAACGCGGAAAAATGCGGCATAATATGGCATAATTTGCGGTGAATTTGCTGTAAACATGCGGTAAATATGCGGTGAATATTATTGATATCATCTCGCGGCGGCAAGTTTGCAGTTGATATGAGGCAATTTTCAGTGAGTATGTAGTGAAATCAATCAGTTACAATTTACAAGTCTCTGGTGTAAGCGCTCGTCATATTTGAGTACAAAGCCGCCACTGGATGAGACGTTGCTGACCGAACAGTGCACGTGCACTGTGTGTACGTGTAGTGCAACAAAAAAGTTCCAAAAAACGCGGGAAAATCGCGGAAAATGCGGTCTTTCAAAAATCGCAAAAACGCGGCCGCGGCATAGCAAATTTCCCCGGGGACAGTGTGTACGAGCCACTTTCTTGGAACCGGCACGGTGAAAGTGATTCTCCTAATAGTGTCAATAGCCAATACCAGGGGGCCCTAAACGAACATATGAGCGTGACCCTCTGGCCTATACCAAGAGTTCGTAAACAAGAGTATGCAACTGTGATCTCTTTTCTGTGGGCCAGATACGCACCGCGCTGCCTTCATTACATCATTCAGCTGCGCACTGCGGAGAATCAAACACCGCACTTTCCTCTCTGGTTTGAAATGAACTTTCGTACGGAATTGGGGTTCACGCGCCAAAATTTAGAGATCGCGTAGACACTGGAACGACTCGAGCAAAAAACGGATGTGCTCTTACGAGAAATTGTGGGTCGCGTTGAGATCCATAACCACAGTTGCATGCTCTTGTTTATGCAGTCTTGCCTGTACAGTACCCACACTTGCAAACAGCAAAACAACTACATCAACACAGTTAGCACATACCTTTTTTTTAAGGTAAAAAATCCTGTCAGAAGTGGGATTCGAACCCACGCCCACATACGTGGACCAGAAGGCTCCAATCTGCTCTGACTGCAGAAGGTACACAAAACCTTGAGTCTGGCGCCTTAGACCGCTCGGCCATCCTGACTGGACAAGACTAAAGATGCCGGAGTAGTTTACGTTTTGAGTGATGATCACTCCGTGAACTAAAGATCCCTGCAAGGTCATGATTGTGTGTGAAAGGGAAATTTGTGCTTGGTCCCCCGATAAGCAGGACATGTTGGAGTTGTTTTATGCACCTTCTACACCATGCGCAAAAGCCTGATAATAATGATAGGCATGATAGTGTAGTAGCAGCATGGATACGACATTCGCATGCCCGTGGACGTTCCAACGCCACTCAACCCGTGCATCTATGGGTCACGTGATGTCGGCCATGTTTGTTCCGCTGTCAGCATGATCATTGTATTATTCTTATTATCAAAATTTTAATAGGGCAATCCCCACAGACCTAAGGTTTTTTACAGGGTACCCTAGGAAAGCAAGTACTGATTTGCGGAATAAATGCAATGAAGAACATAGGAAAGAAAAGCAAGTACTGATTTGCAGAATAAGTGCAATGAAGATAATATCGCTTCCTTCACAAAATTAAGCACATGACACAGATGTGAAGTCTATAGTGGCTTACCAGAATTCCATACCGTGAATTGGTGTGAGGACTGCATTCACAGCACTCTGTTGCCATCCATCCTGATCCGTGCAGTGGTGATGTAAAGCCTGCACTTGCATGAACAGAACAGCAATGACAACGCGTGCAGTCAGCAGACAGGTTGAATTGAAAACTGTGGCAGGGGTTCCTTTCCATTCATACCTCCTTTTCCGAAAGTTGGTCACGTCTATCAAAATCTTTTGAGGTGCGTTATCGAGACTAAAGTCCTTGCAGGTAGGTCTATTATGCAAAAACAAGATAGAGAATACTGTAGTGGACTTTTTTGCTTTTTTGCTTCTTCACGTTGTAGGTGCATGTACATGTAAATGTACATGTACATGTGTGTTATTGATTCAAAGTACAAGTACAGTAAAACCTGTCAAGGCGACCACTCGGATAAGGCGACCACCTGTCCCAGAAGACCACTTAAACCAGAACCAAGGGATGCTATTTCCAGTCAAATGACCCTGGATAAGCAGACCACCTGGTAACAGAGACCAGAATTTGAAGGTCCCCTGAGTAGTCGTCTTAGACAGGTTTCACTGTAAATCCTCTTGAAAAGAGCAAGAAAAAAAGTGGAGGATATGGGGTTCGAACCCATGGCCTCTCGCATGCAAAGCGAGCGCTCTACCACTGAGCTAAACCCCCAGTCATGTTTTCCAACTTCTCAGGCAACAAGTTCATGTTGATGTCAAGTACACAATTGTGTAATCAGAGAACTTCCAGTTTTGCAAAATGTGGCATACCAACAAAAGCCCCAAACAAGAGTATGCAATGTACTGTCGTGGACATGGAAATCGAGTCGATTGATTCAATTGACCTGGGCCGGCGCCCTCAGCGCGTACAGAACGTTGTGCACATGGTGATCTGACGCGACCAGTGTGCTGCAGGCTGCAGCGCATACCGGTACATGAAAACATGAACGTGTACATGATTGTAATGCATGACGGTGTGTACCGCTTATTATCCATGGCTGCATGGCCAGCGCCCTGTACTGGGGCCGCTAGACGTGTGACCGGATTTCCATGTCTACGACAGTAGATGCAGGTCAATGGTGATGCACTTCAGCCATTTTGTTTCCTGCTCCACCCTATTTGAAGTTGTACATTGTACTGTTGAGGCAACGAACCGAAATTATTCAATAACAAAACAAAAAAGTGGGTCGTTAGCTGCCTTTACCATGCAACTGGGTCCCCAATACGCCGTACTAATAACGCACCAAAACCCGCAATCTCTCATTCCAGCAGACCCGGAAATGCTTGATTCGTTTGGTTACGGACACGAACTCTCAAGGTACGTTTGGTTGGTCACATTCCCAAATGGGAATCACTCGGAATCATTCTCGCCCGTTTGGTTGGTCGAAAAAGTGCGTTAGGTTGGTCACATTCCACATGATTCCAGAATGGGAATCGCTGAGAATGATTCTTTTTGGAGAATGATCATTCCACCTCACATGCTGGAATGAGCATTCTCATTCCGGAATCAAAAATGATAATGGCTGCCACGAGCCAAACAATGTAGCAACAGGTTCAAGTGCCTCAAATCATGCACTCAGAAGTACCATGACTCTCTCAAGGAAACTAGAGTCGGGTAAAAGAAAAGACAGCCGCCGTTCCACAACGACATCATGGAATTATCAAGTGATTCCTAATTGATTCTGGCGCGTTAGTTTGGTCAGGTGATTCTCGCCGATTCCCATTCCAGAATGGTTGTCATTTACATTCTGAAAATGCCCAACCAAACGCAACCTCAGTGTGGTCATGTTGAATAAGGTACTTGGATGCAGCTCATTGGGGTACCCGGCACTTTTGCCAGTGGTTTTGAGACTTACCCACTCACCGCCACCGTTAGGCGCTGCCGCGATCTGCCGCTAGAATTTACCGGGTGTTAGCGGCCGTCGTGAGTTACCTTAGGGAACGGACACGATAATTTACTCTTTTTTTAATTTTTACGGTACTTGAACGATCATGTATTTGCAGCTGCCATTGGTATCTAGGCTTGGGCTTGCAGTAGCAGTGTTTGCACCACACTAACATACCGCCACATTGCCACTGAAAACAACTGCTCATAGCGCTGCCAGTATAGGAACACACATTGAGCATAAAGCGAGTTTCCATACCTGAGTGACGGTGCTGCTGTAGTATCCCTAGTACCGGTATCTTCATGGGCATGGGCATGAACACAGGCATGCTGCCCAGGATCATTTCGGTAGATACATGTATACCGGAATCGCACTAAAAAACCGTTCCGAGACGTGTTTGTTGGAGTGGAGGCACGACACAATTGTCAAAGTAGAAAAAATAGATTTCTCTCGCTGGAAGACAAAGTGGAGAAAAATAAGAAAAAAATCCTGTCAGAAGTGGGATTCGAACCCACGCCCACAAACGTGGACCAGAAGGCTCCAATCTGCATTGACTGCAGAAGGTACACAAGACCTTGAGTCTGGCGCCTTAGACCGCTCGGCCATCCTGACTGGATAAGATTGTAGATGAGTAAAATACAACATGAGCGATGGCCAAGCTGTTTACCATGGAGAGTTGCACAGTTTGTTGTTGAAGATGGCTGCTGCTATCGGTTCAAAGCCAGTCTCATCTCCGTTGATGAAACCTTACAAGGTCAAAACAGAATGAGTATTTTTCCTTCTTATAAAATAATTATGCATCTAAAAATCAAGTCATTTGATCTTCGCTATAGTGGTGACAGGCCACAGTGGTCGCATTGTTGGAGGCAAACTGATCTCCTTGATTTCGACACAGCACTGATTGGACTGACCAGATCTTCATTGGTGTGAGTGTCATATCCACTATGCAACAGCATGTGACTGTATGTTAGCTTCACCACCATCGAGATCAGGACAGTTGGTAAGTCCTATGGCTGACTTGCCCGAACTATCATATCTATCATTGCGCCGATTGCGTTCCATGGGCGATGAATGTGACCTACACACAGAACATGATAAGGGCGATCAGTAGACAGTTCTGAAAGCTACGGCCCGGGCTTGTGAACTTGGGAAACATAATCACAGGTTTGTTACCTTCGGGACGCCTGCACAAACAGTATGTTGCAGAGGCATGGCGCAACCGGGCATGAGCTCCAGCCGGGTGCCTGCGAATGTCTCACATCTCATATGAAAAGCTTGGAAAGGTTTCGTAAAAGACGCAACTTGGATGAACCTAATATTATGGTTCTGTTTAAGTGGCAGCTACCTTTGTCATTTTTTGTCAATTTTCACATCATTTCATGGCTCCTTGAAAACAAAAACTGAAGGACAGAATTCAAGAAAATAAACTGAGAAGGTGTACTGCTGAGAAAGAAGTCCAATCATGCTCAAGAGTCAAGATCAAAATCAGAAAAAAATGTTTCTAAAAAGGCGAAGTGGGGAAATAGAGCGTATTACTGTTTGATATTCCTTTCAGTCAGGCGCTTCCATTGACAAGTGTGATAAGAAAGCGTTCTGAAACACTATAATATTCATTAATGTGGTGGTGGTATATGTGTGCAGAGAGTTTTATTAGGAATGGGTTTGCTCCCACACTGGAGCTCGCGCTATTCCACCGACTTGACTTGACACTTGACTGACTCACGACTGCCATCCAGAGCACACGAGAAGTCCATCAAACCTTCGACTCGGCAAACCTGCAAGAAAGCACCACTCCCTGCTCAATATACAGTGTGGGGGAATTCACCCCTCACCACGTGAGCTTGAGTAGGCTGAGGAAGATGTGCCTGAAGTAAAAAAAACTTACAGAGACGCTCCAAACCAGCTGGTTTGCAGGTGACTGCGTTGTGAATGACCCAGGGTCCTCTACGTCTGTTCTCAGCGAACAGGAGCGCAACTGACTCACACCGCTATCTGGTGTTCACGAGATTTTTATCGCGCTGGAAACGGAGCGTCCTTGGAAGTTTGTATCCCTCGTAATGTTTGGTGCTCTTCAAGCACAATCTTCCTCAGCCTACTCAAGCTCAACTGATGAGGGGTGAATTCCCCGAAACACTGTGTATTGAGCAGGGAGTGGTGCTTTCTTGCAGGTTTGCCGAGTCGAAGGTTCGATGGACTTCTCGTGTGCTCTGGATGGCAGTCGTGAGTCAGTCAAGTCGGCGGAATAGCACGAGCTCCAGTGTGGGAGCAAACCCATTCCTAAAAAATCATCGCCGAAGTCGCAACCACTATTTCGTAGTATGGATTTAATCATGGCATTATTATAAAAAAAGACAGAAGATGCTATTGGATCTGTTGAAGGGCACTCGAATGCTTTTCTTGACGCTGCGGGATGCGAAAAAAATGTGGAGGATATGGGGTTCGAACCCATGGCCTCTCGCATGCAAAGCGAGCGCTCTACCACTGAGCTAAACCCCCGTTGCTGGTATGGAATGCATCAGGTTAGTACATGTAGATAATGTGGATGCACGCAGTTGTCCAGCTAAGAAAGAAACAACTGATGTCAGACTTGACGGCTAGTGCATGAACATACTCTAGCTTTGCTTTACATTTCTGTTTCTTTTTCCTGGTGCGTGCTTGTGGCATTGAAGCCGAGACCTTTGGTCGGTGGAGCCCCTGGTACCTCACCATCACTGCCGCCCAGTGCAGCCCCTGCTCAGTAGCTGTTTGTTTTTATCCACATAATTATTTATTTTACGAGTTGGGTTTGTGAATAATAGTAAATAAAAAAATAAAAATAAATAAAAAAATACCTCAGAAGTAGGGAGTAACGCTTGTCCTGCCAATCCCGATGGTTTTATGGTACAAAACCGGATGGGGGGTCAAGAGATGCAGTTTCGGAGTTGTAAAACTTGCAATCATACCGTACAATCCGTGAGCACAATCCATGATTTTGAAAAGCACACACTACGAGGTGATTTGGCTTTTGTATCATGTTTGTAAAATGACGTTTTTTCAGTCACTTCTAGATAAGCTACGTCCAAATGAATTGTTGCAAGTGGAAGTGCTATCCTTCATGCCGGTTGTGTCCCAAAATGGGATTGATCCCACTTTGGAAAATGTCTTTAATCATGTCCTACTTTCAAAGTATTCTCAGGATTCAAATAATTGGTGTGTCATTTGTAAACAAATTTGTAAAATGGCATCACAAACTGGGATTTTCGGTCATCAATGCTCTGAAGTTGATAGATATCACTTCATGGATTGCTAGTGGATGGAAATTAATCTGTCAACAGAGGAGTGAACTGCATTGTATCCTGCGAAAGCCGTGTTTTGTATTTGTCACTAGTGGCTGTGTTATACGGTGGAATTGGATAGGTAGCATAGCATCGCAGCCATGTTTTCGTTCTCACAGAGTGTATTCCGCGACCTACTGTTCTTCATTACTGTCTTTAGTGATGGCAAGACGGCCTGACGTCGTCCAAAGGCCCTGCGGAAGCAATTCACTGCCCTCATCGTCCATTCAGGGGCTCATTTTTCACAATTTACACAAAATGGCAAAGCACCCACCACTAGTTATACCGACGTGGCAGGGAGAATTAAATTATATGCACCAAATTTTCTGGTCAATGTTGATCTACGATAAGCTGGCTCTCATTTGTCACCACCCATGTTTCGATCCAGCCATCCGGAGCAGAGAAACAGCCAGAAGAAAAGCAAATTTTACAAATTTGTTAAAATATGCCAAATGTTAAAGAATGCCAAATCACCTCGTACCAAAAACATTAAATTTTA
This sequence comes from Sycon ciliatum, assembly GCF_964019385.1. Classification (NCBI taxonomy): domain Eukaryota; kingdom Metazoa; phylum Porifera; class Calcarea; order Leucosolenida; family Sycettidae; genus Sycon; species Sycon ciliatum. Next base: position 22,441,925 of record NC_088655.1, on the reverse strand, counting down.
TACAGAGAAACTTTTGCACAAAACACTTTCTCGAAGAAAGAAAAGACTACTATTTTGGTACTGAGCCGCAAAACATAAAACAAGCCTGGAAGAAAAAGACAAAATCCTGTCAGAAGTGGGATTCGAACCCACGCCCACATACGTGGACCAGAAGGCTCCAATCTGCATTGACTGCAGAAGGTACACAAGACCTTGAGTCTGGCGCGTTAGACCGCTCGGCCATCCTGACTGGACAAGAACATGGACTAGCAATTTGCGAAATGAATCATGAATTTAAGTCGGAATTCCGGAACGGCTTTTGGGCGTTAATTGTACAGCGAAACCACTACTCAATCTGCGGACAGCGAAACCACTATGTGACCCGCGCTCTGCGAAAACCGACCTTAGGTGCTTCGTAATTTTTTCGAGAAAAAGAACAAAACGTCACGATCTGTCGATTTTTGAAGATTACAAGGTGAGAGTCATGGCGGAACGAAGCAGAAGACGGTCGCTAGCTCAAATTGCTGTGGGCTTCTCCCCAGAGGTTTTAGCCGAACTCCTTCACGATAAATAGTCATTTTTTGGCCTGGTCCAATCGCAGTTCTGATGGCAGCAGTGCCGAGGAGAGTCGGATGTGGAATCGCAGGACGTAACGCTGATCGAGCTGGACGGTGATGTGGAGGAGAATTTCGATCAGGCGTCGGTTCTGCCACCAGCCCAGCACCTCAGTGCCGGCAATAAACAGAGCGCAGACCAAGAAAAATCGGTTCAAGTACTGTCTACAATCCAGGAGGCGCGTGTTAGTTTGACAAGCGCTAGTACTAGTGTAGGTGTTCCGCACTGGTGCTGTTTCAAGAGCGTGACCATGGTGACACTTGAAACCTTGCTTACACTTACAGCACACACAGCGCAGGTCCTGATCAAGACAGATCGCTGCTTGTGTGTAGGCGGAAAGCTAGACGTGCTCAGGAGACGTGGTGAGGCTACCCAGCGCGTCCAGTATGCTGGGAGATGTGATAAATGGGGCTCAACAATACTACTCTGAACTACGGAAGTACAGTCAGTGGCTGGTGTGGAAGTCATGTACATGCATGTCAGGAAGTCTTTGTGTGTGCCCCCAGGATCAAGCCCTGGGTGCTGAAATCTGTGCAGGCTGCTGTCAGTGCAAGTGAAATCAGCCCAACACAGGAATTGAATGAACTCTGGAATGCACTGCCTGTGGAAGATGTTGTGGAGCTGAAGCATTTTATAGAGCATTATGCTATGCTAGTATTATGCTATACTAGCCTATAGTTCATGGCCTCCGTTAACCTGCGCCTCCACATGGGCACAACAAGCCAGTACCAACCCACATGTATTTGCCCAGTATCACTACGAAGAAGCTTGTTCACCAGGCGTTCACAAAGCCTGGTGGCAAAGCTGCATACAGTACGTTTGGCAAGATTTGGAAAAGAGACTGCCATGATATCACCGATTATGAAACGATGTGTGCGGCTGATGTAGACATAACTAGATGTTCTAACTACCAGTACCAGATAAAACTATCAATATCCTTTAACCCGGCATTGATCCTAGCTTCTTCACTACTTTGCACCTGCCTCTACGCATCACTCCGGCTGGCATATCCTCAAACAGAGCCAAATACCTCTTCCACCAGATTCGTGAGCGACACCATCCACAGAACAGAGATAGAATGTGTCTATCTCCACAACAGGAAGATCCAATGCCATCATAAACCTTTCCTTTTGAGGATTATGACATACAGATTTATTCTGCAAAGTTTGGTTGCAATCATGCTGCTTGAATTCTCACAGCATTGGTTCCAAAATGTAGCATAAAATCCTGGATTTTTGCCATTTTTCCTCCAAAAATTGCAGGAAAAGTGCAAAGAAATTGTCATTGTATCTAACTGGATATGTATGCAATCCACCTAAAACTTCACCAGAAGTTAAAGAAAGGGTCATGGGTCAACAATCCAGCACAAACTCAATTTCGCCAAAATAGCACCTAAGGTCGGTTTTCGCAGAGCACTGGTCATGTAATTTCTTGTTTTGGCCTGTGAGCTCTGATCACTGTAAGAAAATATAAAAATAAACACTTGAGGACGTTTAACACGTAGCGCCTGTTCTTTCAGGCCAGTCTTCCATCAATCATCTGCACAATATCCGTTGCAAGAACGCTTTTGGAAAATCACTGTCGGTGCTCCTTTGGACACTATAGGACAACACATCATAATAAGTATTATATTTTACCTGCTTGGTGCACCACATGTGTATGCTTTGCCTGGAAGCGTGCCATCTGTGTGCTGTGACTCCACCCCCCCCCCCCCCCCCACCCCACACCCGCTCTTGGCGTTCATGCAATGTCAGTCTTTTAGAAAAAACGGAATATTAATGGAATGAAAAAAGCCGAATTGTGACTGTTCCGTTGCAGAAATTTCGACTGTGCAAAGAATCCAATTTGCGAAACTTGTATGATGATGACGAAGTACGGAGTATTACAACACACGCATCACGTCAAGTCGACATACATGTAATGCCCCATCATTAGGACCTAGTGTCCATCAGAACATGACATTGATCGAAGTATCAGTGTAACTCACCGTCACTCACCGTTCAACAGTCCGGGGTCTTCGGGAGATGCAGGTGCACTTTCGGTGTGCAGTTACCCACGTACAGCCAGAATTTCTGAGTGGATTGCGGCTCTCTGCATACTTCATCTGAGCCTCTACTTTGCTACATGCGTTGTGGGAATACAAAATTCAGAGACATTCCCGACCAAAACGCCCCGTGGACGATATTATACAACCATTACCTACGAAAGGAACGCAGCAAACCTGGCAGCGGACCTACCGGGCCACATTTTTAGACTTCTTGCTTTGCGAAAGAGAACAGAACCATAATCCTTTGTGGCCTAGCCTAGTCTCTCAGTGTTAGCGGGCTTCGTCAATGTGTTCACAGTATATCTAGCACACGACACGGTAAAATTCTCGCGTGGGTAAAGTGGGGAAACCAGTGTGAACAGTCCGCAAGCGGGATCCCTGAACCAGTGAGCGTGCGTGGACTATAATTATTGGGATTTGTACCTGCGCTGCGGATAGCTAGCCACTTCTCGCCAAGCATTGCTCACGGTGTGGGGCAACATGATGCATTGATGGATTTATACGCCTTTGCTACGGAGAGCTTTTTTTCGCGACTTTTCAGAGCACTTATAAGTCTTCATCACTCGCAGGTATCAGGGGCTAGCTTTCACAACTCCTTTCGCATCTGTGCAAATTAGTGAGTCGTGAATCCCTTTTACAATTCTTTGCATTAAATAAAAGGGGGAGGTATCACACATGCTACTGGTTCGCGATTTCTGGCCCCCTTCCAACGCTTTTGCATAACGTCACACAGTAAGCGTGAGTTTCGAAGTCTGAAGAAAATGGTGAAAGATCTCTGCTGGAGTGATACTACACCATAGCTCAGTGGTTAGAGCATCGCTGGCCTCAGCGAGGGTCCCTGGCTCGAGTCCTGGTCGTGATAGTTCATTTTGTCTTTAGACTTCTCCCGTTAGCATCTTTCCCTAAAAGTAAGGAATATCTGGTGCATAGCAGTACTCAATCTCCATACAGCTAGCTGACTCGATCTCGTTGGATCTCGTCGACGCAGCTCGGAATAACTGGCCGAACTGATCAATAAAGTTGAATGAACGATGTGCATCAACGTCAGATTGCTGTGCACAGGAGTATTTCCTTTCACACTGCAGCAGGATTTGATCCGTTGTGGGTCCCGCTAAAACAAAAGTTTAGAAAAAATACCGGTAGTAGAAGAAAACACAAGGGAACGAGTTATGATTCTTATGAAGCAACTATCTACGACTGTAACAAGGTGATAAGCAGTCAGAAAGTGCGATAACAAGGCACACGACTGACAGGCTACTGAGACATTCAACGACCCGAGACCTCGCTCTAACAGATACACATCTCAAGTGCGCAAAGCAACGGCCTTCCAACTACAGGTCTGCTCTCGATATAACAACTCTCACTTGTACATAAACCTCGCTAGTACATAAAAAAATCAAATCCCGCACTGAAACAGCATCACTCTCATACAAATTTTGTTCTACACAACATAATCCTACATAACATAAACCTCGACATAACACCCGCTGCGGCGCGGTCCCCGACGTGCGCACTCTCGATACAACATAAATTCACGTGCATGGTACGATCAAGCGTCAGCTGTAGCTAGGCAGTTTAGGCCAGTTTAGTCCTACATAACGTAAACCTCGGCATAACGCACCCTACGCCGGCGCTCTCCCCGACGTGTGTACTCTCGATACAACGTAGATTCACGTGCGCGGTACAATCAAGCTGTAGCCGTAGCTAGCCAGTTTAGTCCTATTGTGCATATATTCTGCGGCATTGATGGTATCTGATGTCGATGGTGGTACAGTGTGTATATGTTTGCATGGTTGAATCCGTCTGGTAACACCCTTCATTTTGAGGTACATATTGTATTTTACACACGGTTTTCTACATAACATAACTCTCGATATAACATAATGTTTGCGTGGTCCCAGAGATTACGTTATATGGAGAGTAGACCTGTACTTGGAATGTTCACAGTTACATAGGACCGTAGAGGGGAGGGTGAGCTTAGCGAAAACGTGTACAAGCTTCGGTTCTAACTTACTAACAGTGAACCTTTTTTTCTTCTTCTTTTACGAGAAACCACGAACCTCGAGAACAGAATACCTTCTAAGTAGGAGGGTCGTTGGTGTGCGCAATTGGAAAGTGCTACTACTAGGTCTCAGGTCGTTGAATGTCTCAGTAGCCTGTCAGTTTTGTGCCCTGTTATCGCACTATTGTGAACGCCACTATTGCGAACGCCACTATTGTGAACGCCACTATTGCGAACGCCACTATTGTGAACGCCAATATTGTGAACGCCACTATTGTGAACGCCACCATTGTGAATGCCACTATTGTGAACGCCACTATTGTGAACACCACTATTGTGAACGCCACTATTGTGAACGCCACTTGTGTGAACGCCACCATTGTGAACGCCACTATTGTGAACGCCACTATTGTGAACGCCATTATTGTGAACTCCACTGTTGTGAACGCCACTATTGTGAACGCCACTATTGTGTGTGTGTGTGTGTGTGTGTGTGTGTGTGTGTGTATTGTGAAAGTTGTGTCCTCGGACTTTGCTGTCATCGGTTTACCTGAAGCGGACTGGTATGACACAGCGCAGGAGAGATCCACCTGGTTTCAGTGTTGTCGACAGAGGGTCGAGAAGGAAGCCCCAGACATCCCGTGCCCCAACTACCGCTGTGACAGAGTGTTCCGTCGTCCTGGTGACCTCAAGCGGCATGCGCCATACTGCAGATTTCGAGTTTAGAGCCTCAGCGTGAGGAAGCCATCGCTATCATTGCTACGGCAATGAGCGTTCAAGGTTCAAGGTTCAAGGTTGTGAACGCCACTATTGTGAACGCCACTATTGTGAACGCCACTATTGTGAACGCCACTTTTGTGAGCGCCACTATTGTGAACGCCACTATTGTGAACGCCATTATTGTGAACGCCACTTTTGTGAACGCCACTATTGTGAACGCCACTATTGTGAACGCCACTTTTGTGAGGGCGCGCTCACACTGCGACCATGAGCACGCGTCCATGCGTCAGCAAAACGCAGAAACGTGGCAGTCGTGCTCACACTAGGCCTCGTACACGCGTAGACGTGAAGTTGTCACACAAACTTTACGAATTGCAGTTCGTATCCAAAAGAGTTCGTGCGTTTCCTAATAAAGTTGTGGCCCGTTTTGGATGTAATTTTCGCATGTTGCATGTTGGAGGAAGTGCCTCGTGGCTCGTATTCTTGAAGTCGACGAAAATAATTCATACAATCAAGTAGGTTTGGACTCTAGAGGGACTGCTGCTGACAGCCAAGCGCTTTCGCTTTCCTGACCTCGTGGTCAGAGCAAGTGCCAGTGCAGTGGAAATTCCGGTAGTGGTTTCTTTCGTCTGTTGCCGAGATGAGAACTGTATTTTCCGATGATATGTAACTGAAATGTCTTGAGGTATGGCATTCCATCATCGCAGAAAAGTAGAGAAATATGATTTCCCAAACCGAAAAGCCAGACCAAGCTGCCATCGTATTGAACGAGTACACTGTAGAAATTGGTCACTGACCCGATCAACTGTCAACGATCGACGAAGACACTACAAAAACAAAAACAAAATTGACATCGTCCAAAAAGGGCAAAGAATGCATATATGGCGGTGCGTGCGTGCAAGACCACAACTACAAAAATTTTAAAATGTGCAAATGTCGAGGATGACATCGACAACCGCCGAGTTTCATGAATCAACACACCGGAATTTGAGAAATTGAACATACTTCAGGCCAGGTTGTACGCAAATACGCTTCACGTCTACGATCATGTTGCCGCCAAGTCGTGGCACCCCCCCTCCGGAGGTCGCGGTCACGATTTGAAACGTGGCCGCGACGTTTTGGTCAAGTTCATGCCGTTGCCATGCAACTTGGCCGCATGGCCGCATGGATGCTGGTTTTGGTCGCAGTGTGAGCGCGCCCTGAGCGCCACTATTGTGAACGCCACTGTTGTGAATGCCACTGTTGTGAACGCCACTGTTGTGAACGCCACTATTGTGAACGCCACTATTGTGAATGCCACTTTTGTGAACGCCACTGTTGTGAACGCCACTATTGTGAATGCCACTATTGTGAACGCCACTATTGTGAACGCCACTATTGTGAACGCCACTATTGTGAACGCCACTTTTGTGAACGCCCCTGTTGTGAACGCCACTATTGTGAACGCCACTATTGTGAACGCCACTATTGTGAACGCCACTATTGTGAACCCCACTATTGTGAAAGCCACTATTGTGAACGCCACTATTGTGAACGCCACTTTTGTGAACGCCACTGTGGTGAACGCCACTATTGTGAACGCCACTATTGTGAACGCCACTATTGTGAACGCCCTTTTTGTGAAAGCCACTGTTGTGAACGCCACTGTTGCGAACGCCACTATTGTGAACGCCACTATTGTGAACGCCAATTTTTGTGAACGCCACTTTTGTGAACGCCACTATTGTGAACGCCACCATTGTGAACGCCACCATTGTGAACGCCACCATTGTGAACGCCACTGTTGTGAACGCCACTATTGTGAACGCTACTATTGTGAACGCCACTATTGTGAACGCCACTATTGTGAACCCCACTTTTGTGAACGCAGTTTTTGACGAAAGTGAACCCAGTGTACTTCCAAGTAGGCTGTACAATTTTTGTAGTGGTAATTAGAGGTAATCGGCATCTGCATCCATAGAGCGTGGTGGTATTCCTACTGTTAGCGTGAGACTCTGCCTCCAGCCAAGTCTCTTGTTAAGCGTAAATTACTTCTTGGTCCGCGTCAGCAATATTGTCGAGTATCTTACAGCTTTGTTTTTATGTCGCCAATGCTCACTTGGCAGTCCATTTCATCCCAATTTTGGTTAGTAGGTTATTTTACTAGTACATGTAATTATAGAGGTTTGGGGGGCATTGCGGATATAGTGTGGTAAAGTGTGAAGAATCATCGTTCAAAGTGCGTTTTCAGAGGTAGAGGAATTGCCTGCCATACATTCCTGCAATTTGCAATGCTTTCCAAGCAGAATCAGCAGATTTGGGAACCATTATTCACACTGTGGGGTAAGCTGGTATCGCCTCCTAGAAGCGCGCTTTGGTCAAAGAGGCAAGTTGAAACAACTTTGCCAGATATGCCAAATAAAAAGAAAAAAAATTGGAGGATATGGGGTTCGAACCCATGGCCTCTCGCATGCAAAGCGAGCGCTCTACCACTGAGCTAAACCCCCTTTTCTGATAGTATAATATTACCGCAGGTGTTAAAAAAATGATTTGCATGCAATGCATGAAACTGTAAATTAGATGAACTACAGTTTAACTCCCGGATTCTGGAAAATGGGGACGAGGGTGCGTATAGATAATGCTATCGTCAATAAGTCAGCTATCATGATCACCTGGGTGATGCACGAATTTTGATAGTGCTCACTTCCGTTAATCGTTTTTCTTTGTAATTTTCCATTCATTTTCTGCTCTAATTCATATTTGCTTTGTTTTCCTAGCTTACTATTGCCGTGGCTGGCTCAACGCTCTTGTCTCAGTGGATTCTGTCCCTGCATTAGCTATGCTTGTCACATGCTGTGAGATTGTGTCTAATAATAATAATAACCTGTTCTTTCCACCGGGACCCACATGCAACACTGAACACACCAGGCATGTATATACAGATACACAGAGAGCTACCTAGAGGTGTCCTGCAGATCTACCATGTGCATGGCCTCACCTACTAGTATCAGGCCACTCACACGACATGAGAGCACAAATGCACATGTGCGATCATGAAGTCATTTGCAAACCGAGACCGAGTTCATACAGTGCTGGGCACATTGTGCACGCGCCAATGTATCCACAGTGATATTGTGAAAATGCCAGGGACAAAACGTTTCCGACACGTTTCCTCATGTGCAAAGGAAATCATTAATAGGCCATTCACACGACGTGCAACCATAATTATACATGTACCCGCGTGTGACCAAGATATCACTTGCAAACTGCGATCCAGTTCACTTCACCGCAAACTTTGCCCAACTCATTATAGCGACCTCCTGAAACCGCGGGGAAATTTTAAATTTTTAATTCCCTTCATTGAAATAATAGTTCACACACTACATTTGCGGGTGCACTTTCAACAATCGACAGTTTTGGTGGCGTGAAAAGTATAATCGTGAGCACAAGGGCCCAGGCCAAGTTCACCTTTTTTTTACTCATAAATAATTACACACGTGGGTCCAAGTTTATCGTATTCGAGTAAATAGACTTGGTTAGCATTTTCCCGTTCACACTATTTTCGACGGTCAGCGTGTCGAGGGCGAGTCTACTGATTCTTGTGTGTTTTCGAAACACGGTTAGCAGTTCGGCTTCTGAGTCCTGACTCCTGACGTAACCCTAGTTAGAATCTTACCGCTTCGTTCTCCCGCTAAAAAGAGCTTTCTATCGTCGAAACGGTACCAAACCGACGGTATTTTTTTTTGACGTCGAAGTACAAGTTTTTTTTACAGTCGATGCGCCAAGCCAGCTGAGTAAGAAAAAGAAAAAGGAAAAAAGGCCCAACCCTGCCCGGCCAGCTATTTGGACTTACGGGGGTCGCCATGGCAAATAATAAGTACTTCGAAGTAGTAAAAATGAGCTAGTGTGGCTGTGAAAACAGTCTATATGACAATATTCAGTCAGCCATAATGGATGCCTCCGCAGCGACCACAGCTGCAGATGACGCGACAGGAGCATGGGCAGAAAACATGGATCGGCTACCACGCACACACATTACACTGGCCCGTATTAGCGCTACGCTAAGACGACACCGGATGAACGCCATGGTGAGGGAGTAGGACTCACCGGTCTTCTCTGCAAGCAACACAGCAATTCTCTTGTACAGAGCTGACGCACACTTGCTCATGCCGCCAGTCGTAGAGAACACGGCCGGGACAAACGAGGCATGCTCTACATCACGCAAGCGCTGTTCGTACGAACGCTTCTTTGCCTTCTCATGGCGGGTGTAGGCTGCGGAGACGGAGGAGGAGCGATTTGAGGGCGCAAATGGGTTGAAAACCCTGACATCAATATATGTGCGTTCAAATCGTCCTCCCCATATCCCGTTAGCGGCCACGTCCAATCTGGCAGCATCGGCACGAATGGCAGTGCGAAGAGACAGCTGCTCACCCGACAGAGGCTCGAGGTGCGGCTCAACGGAGACATTGGTAGCTACTCTCTTCAGAAGGCCAGCTGTCACATCTCGAATTTCATTGTGGCGAATACTGGGGTACCCACCCGTTGGACAGCTCAAGGCATGGGCGATGGTGAACTGGCTCCCACAAGAGCACGCAGACGGCATATGCGGTAGTCTCCAGTTGTAGCGGAGATGTAAACCATCCCGAAACTCCGCCTTCGCCATAGCAAAGCCATGGCGTTTCAGGGGTCGGCACGTCAACCACCCTGAGGCTCCCTTTTCTGCTGCAAGCTCAACTGTGCGCTGTTGGTCTGCACTCAGTGAAGAGCATACAGTTGCAGCGTGGGTTCGGAGAGCGTTGCGAGCTGACGTCTGAACTGCCTTCTTGGCTGCTTGTCCATCACAGATAGCATCGCCAAGCGGCATCACTTGCTGGATGATGTTTTGTTGCAGGGTTCTGGTGATTTGCTTCGATGACTGATGCTGAGAGGCCAGCTGGGTCGGGTCAATGATACCAAGGCCCCCGTAACGGCAGGGCAGGGCAAGCACAGCGCGGTCCTCCTCGCAGATCTGACGTCCGGTGATCGCAGGGATCAGTTTGTCCCGGATAGCACTCTCCAGTGGCCCAAAGCTTGGAGCAGCGTTGGACATGGTGCGGCACAGAAAGGACCACTTGTGTTTCAAGCCACTGGTGAATGCCGAGAAGGCAGCCTGCGGTTGAGATGACGCAATGACGGTTAGGCGCTCCAGCTGGCCTATCCAGGATTGGACTTTGCCCTCGACATAGGATTGTAGGAACTCAGCAGTACCAATTGCAGCACCTAGGTAGCGACACCCATCCACACGAATGGTCACCCCAGTGTCCCTGAATAGCTCCTGCGCCAGCCCGAGGACTGCCGGTTTGACGAGGAGAACAGATTTACTCGGGTTCAGGTGGTATCCGTACAAGGGACCTTTGGTGGTCAGCGCATCCCACCAAGCCCGTACCTTCACTAACTTTCCACCAGCACTTGAGTCATCAGCAAACCAAGCCTGCGCCGTCCCCTCAGTCGCCACAGACCGCAGCAGGGGTAGGACACCGAGAGCATAGAGTGGCATCGCAATAGGGTCTCCCTGCGTTGTACCTTCACGGGACCGTATCACCTCTCCGCCGACAATTAGGTTGGCAGGGTGCCGGTACGTATTGATAACGATAGCAGACATAGCCGGGCAGAGGTGCTGGATGTTGTGAAGACATGCTTCGCGGTTTAAACGGTTAAACGCATTGGAAGCATCCGCCATCAACAGCGCCTCTGTGTCGTCATCGTCGAAAACAGTCGTCATGGCATGAACGGCTGCCTCAATGCCACTCTCATGTCCAGCGCAGACCTGCAGACTGCCTGCAGCCTCTTGGATATCGTCCCGTATCATAGACAGGATGGCTTTGCCAAGTATACGGCGGAGAACTTCACCAATGCCAATTGGCCGAACCCCGGGATTCTTATCCAAAGGTATAAGCCGGCAAGCAAGGTATGCCTCCAGAGACGCGGGATCGACGAATGTTGTTGCCAGCCGGCGGGCACAGGTAGCCATTGCCTCACAGAGCTCACCAGAGGCACCTCCAAATCCGGTGCACATGCGCCTCCAGGTGTCAGCGTCCACTCCCGACGGGCCTGCTGCTCCATGTGTATTTAGGGCAACGCGGCGGACGACATCTCCAGTTAATGACTCAAATCGGACCGGATGTGGTCGTGGAGGTAAAACCCCTTGAACAATAGCGTCCGGATGGGCGGGTTCTGCCGGCGGGTGCTTGGCAGCCAGAATATCCCGAACAGTTACGCCATCGACTCTATCGTCCAGGTTCAAAACACCGCCTCCGTTGTCCTCTTCCAGTTGTGCGAGGGCCGACCTGAGTTTGCCATCAGTTATCAGGGATGCAAACTTTCTGGCAGTGTCATCATGCCCAGCGCAAGCTTTGTCCTGTCGCCGCTGGTGGGATTCGATCTGTTTGTGTATGGTACGGCATTCTTCTATTAAATCAGAGATGGCACCTGCTCGCCAGAGTTCGAGACGGCGTTTGAGGCACTTCGCAAAGGCTGATGGCGGGGCATGGAAAGGTTTTTGGAGTAGCAGCATCTGGAAGAGCATCGCTACCTTAAATCCCTGACACCGGAATGAGGAGCCATTGCCAAATGCAAGGAGGTATTGGCTGAGTAGCTGAACAAATTCCTTTCCGACGGAGCCACTGGGTACGTCAAAGGCGTTCGGTCGAAAGTGAACCGCTTCGTTGTATGCGTTGTCAATGGCAGTCGCACAGTCTTCCGCGGTCGTGGTTCCAAGAGTGAAATTAGTTTGAGGCCACTCGGTGTATGCAGGTATATCCGTGGTGATATGTTGGGAGGTGCGTACATCAGTGTCATGGTCACCCTGGTTGTCAGGCTGTCCTGGTAGAGATGCAAGAGACTGGCTGGAGTCGATGGAAGCTAAGAGTTGCGCTGCCTGGCGGTCAGCTTCATCATCAGATAGCGATGCAAGCTGCAAGCTGCTAGCGGGTGCATTTACATCTACTGCTGCGCGGCACTCTGCGAGTAGTCCGTCCGTGAGGTATTCAGCCTCATGACCCGTGCTGGAAGTACAGGAACTCTGGTTTCGACCCGTTCCAGGCTCGGCAGCCTCGGATTCTAGCAAATCCCACGCTAGCTGTTGCGAGCTGGTAACGCTGGGTGCTGAAGGGACAGCGTCGAGCACCGCAGGGGGAGGTTCCTCCGTCGTGGCTGCCCTCGCTGTCTGGCTCCGTGCGATCGTCGGTACACTACATGTTGTACTATTAGTACTACTATTACAACTATCCTCGAGCAGGTCCCATGCATGTTGTTGGGAATTCGAAATTTCGGTACGACTCGTACCTGCAGCTGTTCTGGTCGGCAGGCGCGGGGACAGTGCCCCAGCAGGCCCAGGTGATTTGGGAACGTGACGTACCGTTTGAACTCCTACGAGTACGGGGCTGCGCAAGGCAGGCAGTGGCGGCGCGGGAGGCGCGGCTGGAGCAACTGTCGTTTGGGGCTCGGGTGCTCGATTTTGGCAACGATCCTTCGCCGAGGGATAGCAGTTTGTGCAATGGCGGCCAGCCTTGGTGCATTCGCATCTGACACAGGTGGATTTGCCGTTGCACCGGCAACATCGTCCACTACTCTGCATCAGGCACGTTCGACAGGCGCACGGCCGCTAATTACAAACCAGGAAAATTCCACATCGACAGGAGCTTCAAAATCTGCATCCGACCTCAAACTACTTTCAAAATATCCACCGACGGTATTTTGGGTGTTAGGTACGCGTACCGTCGGATCTACCGTGAACGGTAAAATTCCATGTCTACACACACAAAAAACGGTACAGACCGACCGTCGAAAGTAGCGTGAACGGTAAAACGCTAACCATTGGAAACGGTACGATGAACTAGTGACTTGGCACATCGTTTGAATGGCCTATCACTAGGGCCCCGGCCAAGTATTAGTTCAAAAATCAGTTGCAACCATGTGTCCAAGCACACCGTATACGAGCTAGCCACTATCTTGTAACCCGTACAGTAAACGTGAATCTGCAGATAGTGCCAATAGGAAATACCAAGAGTACATAACCCCCCAGAGTGTGCAACTCCCACATACCCTGTTGTCCCGACAGAATTTCAAGTTGACGTCATTATTTATGACGCAATGCTCCTTGCAGCAGTGATTTACAACATGTGTACGGGTGTCAACGCATCACACGTTTTTCTTTGCAATAATTTGTACAGGATCGATCGGCTTCGGTCAACCACAGGTTCCGGATTCGTCTGATAATCCGTGTACAGTGCGCATTGCATCATCAAAATGACGTCAACTTGAAATTCTGTCGGGACAGCACCCATAGTTGAGTTGCACACTCTGGGGGGTTATGTACTCTTGGAAATACCAAGGAACCCTCGACAAATGTCATACTGTAATGTCGCGTATAAATGCAGGTGCTCATGGCCGTATAAAGCGGGATTCACAGAAGCTTTTTTGCGATGCGACACGCGATGCGACAGGCGCGAAACAGGGAAAACCCCAAATTTGCAGCCATGTCGCACCCCACGCAACTGCCGCAACTGGGCCATCGCAGGCCATCGCAGAAGTTGAGCTTGGCTCAACTTTTGCGATGCGATGCGATGCGACAAGCGATTTGGCGTACGATTTTGACCTTTTCTACAGCAAAGTTGTACAAAGGTGCAAGAGTTGCCTATAAATTTGTACAGGTTGCACCAAACCGCGCAAATATCATGGTGACGTACCCAAATCAGCAAGACTTTGCAAAAATTTGTCGCATCGCTGACTTCTTCTGTGAATGGTATTTCGCGAGTTCGCATCGCACGCGTCCGTCGCAGATCGCGTCGCATCGCGTGTCGCATCGCAAAAAAGCTTTTGCAGAAGCTTTTTTGCGATGCGACACGCGATGCGACAGACGCGAAACCGGGAAAACCCCAAATCGCAGCCATGTCGCACCCCACGCAACTGCCGCAACTGGGCCGTCGCAGGCCATCGCAGAAGTTGAGCTTGGCTCAACTTTTGCGATGCGATGCGATGCGACAAGCGATTTGGTGTACGATTTTGACCTTTTCTACAGCAAAGTTGTACAAAGGTGCAAGAGTTGCCTATAAATTTTTACAAGTTGTGTCAAACCGCGCGAATATCATGGTGACGTACCCAAATCAGCAAAACTTTGTCGCATCGTTGACTTCTTCTGTGAATGGTATTTCGCGAGTTCGCATCGCACGCATCCATCGCAGATCGCGTCGCATCGCGTGTCGCATCGCAAAAAAAGCTTCTGTGAGTCCCGCTTAAGCCGTGGTTCAAACCATGCTTCTATTCAAGTTATGCTTCCATTCAAAAAATGCGTCTACGTCAGCATGTTCAGTCTACACTGTACAATGTACATTGCCACGCATGTACAAGTACATCTGCTTCTAGTCAAACCATGCTTCTGTGTCATGGCAAGCTTTGGAAAATCGGCTTCTATTCGAGTCATGCTTCTATACAGGTCATGCTTTTATACGCGACACTACAGTATGTGCAGGGCTCTCTGGCCTATTGGCTATACCAAGAGTTCATATTATGCACGAGTACGAAACTGCGACCTCTTTTCTATGAGCCAGATACGCGCCGGGCTGCCTTCAATGCATCAAGCGGGATTCACAGAAGCTTTTTTGCGATGCGACACGCGATGCGACGCGATCTGCGATGGATGCGTGCGATGCGAACTCGCGAAATACCATTCACAGAAGAAGTCAGCGATGCGACAAAGTTTTGCTGATTTGGGTACGTCACCATGACATTCGCGCGGTTTGACACAACTTCTAAAAATTTATAGGCAACTCTTGCACCTTTGTACAACTTGGCTGTAGAAAAGGTCAAAATCGTACACCAAATCGCTTGTCGCATCGCATCGCATCGCAAAAGTTGAGCCAAGCTCAACTTCTGCGATGGCCCAGTTGCGGCAGTTGCGTGGGCCGCGACATGGCTGCGATTTGGGGTTTTCCCGGTTTCGCGCCTGTCGCATCGCGTGTCGCATCACAAAAAAGCTTCTGTGAATCCCGCTTAATTCAGCTGCAGTCTGCTCACCGCAGAGAATCAAACACCGCACTTTCCCTCTGGTTTGAAATGAACTTTCGTACGGAATTGGCGTTCACGCGCCAAAATTTAGAGATCGCGTAGACGCTGGAACGAATCGAGCAAAAAACGGATGTTGTCAAACGAGAAATTGTGGGTCACGTTGAGATCCATAACCACAGTTGCATGCCCTTGTTTATGCAGTCTTGCCTATATAGTACCCACAGTTGCAAACAGCAAAAAAACTACATCAACACAGTTTGCATAGCACAGACCTTTTAAAAAAAAATTAAAAAAATCCTGTCAGAAGTGGGATTCGAACCCACGCCCACATACGTGGACCAGAAGGCTCCAATCTGCACTGACTGCAGAAGGTACACAAGACCTTGAGTCTGGCGCCTTAGACCGCTCGGCCATCCTGACTGGACGAGACTAAAGATGAGTAATTTACGTTTTGAGTGATGATCACTCCGTGAACCCTGCAAGCTCATGTGTGTGAACGAGAAATCTGTGCTTACAACGATCGCGGTCCCCGATATGCAGGGTACTGGTATGTTGAATTTGTTTTATGCACCCTCTAGGCTCTACACCATGCGCAAAACCCTGATAATAATGATAGGCATGGCAGTGTAGTAGCAGCAGTCACATGACCACACTAGTGAGGCAGCCATGTTGGTTCTAACTGCACGCAGCCCCTGCATCTATGGGTCACGTGAGGTCAGCTATGTTGTTCCACTGCCCACATGATATTATCACTTCGGAAGTTCCTACACGAAATTAGGCAGATGGCAAAGATGTGAAATCTACAGTGGCTGTACTAGACCCTAATTCCATACCGTGATCTGAAGGCTGCATTCACTACACTCTGTTGCCATCCATCCTGACCCGTGCAGTGGTAAAGTAAACTGTAACAAAAACAATGCGTGCAGTCAGCAGACAGGTTTAACTTAAAACTGTGGCAGGGCCTCATTTCCCTTCATGCCTCCTTTCCAACAGTTAGTCACATCTATCAAAATCATTGAGGTGCATTAGTGTCGAGACTGAAGTCCATTTTTTCAGGTCTATGATGCAAAACAAGATAGAGATTGTTGTACTACATGTACGAGGTGAATTGCTATTTCTGGACATTGTACATTTCTAGTCGCGTGTAGAGTCAAGTCAGTCAGGTTGATGAAGTTTTTTCTTGTTGTAGTTGACAGCTGGGCTGTTGTAGTTTCTCCTCGTGTCGGTGCCTTGTTGATAGCCTTTTCTTGGGAGGCATTTCAACGAGTTTTGTGGTACTATGTCGCATGAGAATTTTGAATTTTGAGTAAAATAAGAAGTAATGGACGAATTGTTGGCTTCCCCATGTGCACCTCACTTCAGACGCTGTATAGTCTTGGACCTGTTAGCTGGAAGTGTGAAGAGGCCAACTGCAGTCCACCAATAGAAAAAATAACAAAAATGGTGCAGTATAGGATGCCTATTGCATATTGACGCTATTTTATTTTCATGTCCAGAATTCGAAACACTGAAATTTAGGCCAAAAAATTGGCCTGTCGAAAACATCTTGCTATAAAGTCTCTGGGATCACAGCATGAGCAATTGTCACATATTTGGAAAGATGAAGGATTAGGCCATACAATAAATACAAAAAGAAATGATAAATGTAAAACACACAGCCAGTGGGCCTCTATTTTATTTTCATGTCCAGAAATTGCTATTCACCTCGTACATGTACACGTTGTTTGCTGCATGTGTGTTGATTCAAAGTAAATCCTCTTGAAAAGAGAAAGAAAAAAATTAAGTTAAATTGCCAAATATGCCAAATAAAAAGGAAAAAAATGGAGGATATGGGGTTCGAACCCATGGCCTCTCGCATGCAAAGCGAGCGCTCTACCACTCAGCTAAACCCCCAGTCACGTTTTCTTACTCCTCAGGCAACAAGTTGACCGTGATATCAAGTACACTACTGTACTATCGGAGAACTTCCAGTTTGGCAAAAGGCATACCAAGAAACTGAGCCCAAAACAAGATTCGTTTGGTTACCGGTACAGACACGAACTCTTTTCAGTCTTTTGTTCATGTTCAATACGGTACTTGCACACTCAAATTTGCAACTGCCATTGGTATACATGTAGACCGGAATCGCACTAAAAAAAGTTCCAAGGCGTGTTTGTTGGAGGCACTACACGTTTTTCAAAGATTTCCCACCCATTCTGGAAGACAAATTGGAGAAAAAAAATGAAAAAAATCCTGTCAGAAGTGGGATTCGAACCCACGCCCACATACGTGGACCAGAAGGCTCCAATCTGCACTGACTGCAGAAGGTACACAAGACCTTGAGTCTGGCGCCTTAGACCGCTCGGCCATCCTGACTGGACGAGACTAAAAATGAGTAATTTACATTTTGAGTGATGATCACTCCGTGAACTAAAGATCCCTGCAAGCTCATGTGTGTGAACGAAAAATCTGTGCTTACAACGATCGCGGTCCCCGATATGCAGGGTACTGGTATGTTGAAGTTGTTTTATGCACCCTCTAGGCTCTACACCATGCGCAAAACCCTGATAATAATGATAGGCATGGCAGTGTAGTAGCAGCAGTCACATGACCACACTAGTGAGGCAGCCATGTTGGTTCTAACTGCACGCAGCCCCTGCATCTATGGGTCACGTGATGTCAGCCATGTTGTTCCACTGCCCACATGATATTATCACTTCGGAAGTTCCTACACGAAATTAGGCACATGGCAAAGATGTGAAATCTACTGTGGATTTAACCCTAATTCCATACCGTAATCTGAAGGCTACATTCACTACACTCTGTTGCCATCCATGCTGACCCGTGCAGTGGTAAACTGAGTAAACTGTAAAGCCTGCACTTGCATGCACACAGCAGCAAAGACAATGCGTGTAGTGATCAGACAGGGTAATTGAAAACTGTGGCAGGGGCTCATCTCCCTTCATGCCCGCTTTCCAAAAGGTACATCTATCAAAATCATTGAGGTGCATTGTCGAGACTTAAGTCCTTGCAGACCTATGATGCAAAACAAGATAGAGATTACTGGACTTTTTTGCAACTACACGTTGCAGCAAGAGTTGTAGGTGCAAAAAGTAAATCCTCTTGAAAAGAGAAAGAAAAAAGTGGAGGATATGGGGTTCGAACCCATGGCCTCTCGCATGCAAAGCGAGCGCTCTACCACTGAGCTAAACCCCCAGTCACGTTTTCTAACTCCTCAGGCAACAAGTTGACCGTGATATCAAGTACACTACTGTACGATCGGAAAACTTCCAGTTTGGCAAAAGGCATACCAAGAAACTGAGCCCAAGAAACTGAGCCCAAAACAAGATTCATTTGGTTACCGGTACAGACACGAACTCTTTAGTTAATAGAGAGGTTCCGGGGTACGATTTTCCGTGCCAAAATCCGTATGGGCGCTACGGATTTTTTCCAAGCGTGCTCCATACGATTTATTATTTTTTTTTATTATTGGCCCAAGCCTCTTGTACTGGCAAAATAAACACAATTACGAGTGCAACCTCATCAGCACCGGAAGAAAAACGAGCAAAAATGGCTGTGAAAACAGTCGAGAGAGCAAAAATGGCTGTGAAGACAGTCGAGAGAGCAAAAATGGCTGTGAAGACAGCCGAGAGAGCAAAAATGGCTGTGAAAACAGTCTAGTATGGAGCCTCGGGAGGGAGCTTTAACCGATGCTGCTCATGGCAACCGCAAATCGGGCCGAGTCGTTTGCATCTGAGGGCACGCGGTGCCAATGGCCTCGCAGACTGGCAACAGCCGCACGGATGAGGGCAAAGCTGAGCTTACATCGGATGTAGGAGATTGTGGCAGCGTACGGCTCCTGCTTCTTGTCGGCGAGCATCGATGCCAGCCGAGCATAGAGTGCTGTCGCAGCTTTGCCATACCCTCCAGTGCAGGACAAGACAACTGGTGAGAAGGAGGCGTGCTCGACGTTGGTGATCCGTTCCTCGTAGCGGCGACGCTTCTCCTGCTCATGTCGCTTGTACACAGCGGGCAAGGCAAACTTGGCGTTGGTGGGGGCGTGGGGGTTGAAAACCCGGACATCAAAGTACGAACGCTCGTACCGACCTCCCCAGAATCCACTGGCACCGATGTCTAGGCGGGCGTTGTCTTCAGTTGAAGCCGACCGTAGCGTCATCCTCTCACCTGTCAGCGGCTCTAGCAGCGGTTCCACCACAACTTGGTGCGCAACTTCCTTCATGATGGATGCTGTGAGGTCGCGTACCTCGTTGTGGCGGAGGCTATGGTAGCCGCCGGTTGAGCAGGAGAGAGCATGGGCCACGGTGAATGATTTACCACAGCTGCAAGCAGAGGGCAACCGCTTCAGAGGCCAGCCATATCGCAATGAAACCGCATCGTGAAATGCGCCCTTCGATAGCATGAAGCCAAACATCTTCAGTGGTTTGCATATCAGCCACGACGAGGCACCCTTCTCCGCCGCCAGCTCCCTGGACCGCTTTAAGTCCGAAGCGATGCTCTCTTCCACAGCGACTAGGGTCTCCTTCTCCCTTACGGAGTGGATCCTGCGCACCTTCGCCTTCTCTGCCTTCATGGTGTGGTGAACATCACCTAGGTCCGTGTTTTGCACGATGATCCGCTCCACCAATGGCTGCGTGATGGTCCTGGAGTCATCCAACTGGTTGGCGAGATTTTTTTATTTTTTATTTTTTATTGTGGAAAGGTCACAACAATAAGAGACAAGATCAAAAGGAAAGCTTTACAATAATAATAACAATAACAATAAAACGTAGCCTGTAAAATGTAAAAAGTCACTGAGTACAGTTTAATTCAATACCCATGTCCAGTATTTATAATAAAAATAATCTGCTGCAATTTATAGATTCTCATATGCGAGCAACCTGGGCCTCAGCAACAACCAGCTCAGCAGACTCCGGATGCCGAACCGATCGCTCACGGAAAAGACCCCGTGAACCCCGCAAACACATGATGCATGATCGCAACAGGGCAAATGAGAGACGGCATCTGATGTAAGATATTACGTGGGAGTACTGCTCCTTCCTCCTTTCCGCTCTCAATAACGCGATTCGGCGATAGAGTGATGTCGCCGCTCTTCCCATGCCACCACTTGCCGACAGCACAACAGGCATGAACGTCGCATGCTCCACCTCTCTCACTCTCTCTTCATAACATCGTCGCTTTTCTTTTTCATGGCGCCGATAGACAGTGGTGTGTGGTGCAGATCGATTTGAGCGTGCATGAGGATTAAAAACCCGTATATCAAGTAAAGTACGCTCAAAACGACTGCCCCACAAACCACTGACCGCTACATCAAGCCGCGCATGCTCCTCCACAATAGCAGACCTGTATCTCATTCTCTCTCCAGTGAGTGGCTGCAGCAGTGGCTCGATGGAGACATTAGACACCCTTAGCAAAAAACGTTATGTTGTAACGGTATTATCGTAAGGGGGAAAATACCGTGATTTGGGTTCGACCTTTAGCAAGATGCACGCTATTTTTAGTACGCTGTTGCCACGAGAATAGC
The DNA here is from genome assembly GCF_964019385.1 of Sycon ciliatum. Classification (NCBI taxonomy): domain Eukaryota; kingdom Metazoa; phylum Porifera; class Calcarea; order Leucosolenida; family Sycettidae; genus Sycon; species Sycon ciliatum. Next base: position 22,421,018 of record NC_088655.1, on the reverse strand, counting down.
TTTGATTTCGCGCGGTACAACCATTTTTGTCACCATATACGCGATACAAGGTGAAATGCGTACGGACTATGCAATATTTGGCCAAAACACGTACCGTTGGTCACAACGATAAATCAGCCCCCATAACGTTTATACGCTGCAGCTTCAACGCTATTTGGGTGATCAAGGTACGAGTACCGTAAAAAATAGCGTTACCGTTGTTTGCTAAGGGTGTCAAATGTGACAGGTCTCTTGAAGGAGGGAGGCTGTCACATCCCGGATCTCATTATGGCGGATAATGGTAAACCCACCAAGGGGACATGACAAGGCATGGTCAATACCATTGTCCCGTCCACAAGAGCAATGAGTTGGTAACCTCGGCGGCATCCAACCATAACGGAGGCACAAGCCGTCCATGAACTCAGCTTTGCTCAGTGAAAAGCCATACTTTTTCAATGGACGGCAAGTCAGCCAACTCGAGGCGCCAGGTTCACGGGCGAGGACAATGGTGTGTCGCAAGGCGTCCGACGCGTCATTGCTGATACGCCGTGCCGACTCCGCCTGGCCATGTCGCACTTCCTTCTTCCTCTTCGCCTTCTCCCGCTGGATGCCAATCAGAGAATTCCCAATATCAGAAACACGATCCACGATACGCCGGGAGAGAGATGCTGTGATGGCGACAGACGACTCATACTGGGCGCACAAAGTCATCGGGCTGACCAGGCCCAGGCCACCCAAACGACAGGGCATTGCTAGTACTTCCCTCAACACTGTGCCAGGCGGTGGCCGACCCGTCATTGCTGGTATAAGCTTCGTGGTTATCACGTCCTCCAGTGGCTGGAACTGGGACGGAGAAATAGACTGAACGCGGCATAGGAAAGCCCAGCGACTTCTCAAGCCCGAGACATATGCATAATATGCTGCCTGGGGCTGCGAGCGAGCGAAATCAGCCAACCGAGTTAGCTCATCAGCCCACTCCCGGACCTTAGTCGATACAAAGTTCTCCTTGAAATCAGCTGAGCCGATGGCCGCCCCCAGGTACCGAGCTCCATTACACGTAACGACGACACTGGTGTCGCTGAACAGCTCAAGTGCCTCACGATAGCAACGCTCCTTCACCACCAGAATCGATTTTGATGCATTTGGGAAATATCCATAAGCTGGGCCATCACTTGCCAAGATGTCCCACCAATGACGGAGACTACGCAACACACTCGCCGCTGCGGAATCATCTGCAAACCAAGACTGGATAGTCCCGGCTTGTTCTGCTTTGTTCACGAGAGGCATCATGCCAATGGCATACATGTACATTGCCAGAGGGTCTCCCTGGGTTGTCCCCTCCTCCGACAAGATGCGATCACCGTCGACATATAGGCATGCAGGCGCGCTGTAGGTGTTAATTAAAACAGTGGCCAGAGGCGGGCAAAGATGTTGAACATTCCGAAGGCAGACGCTGCGATTCAGGCGATTGAAAGCATTTGTTGCGTCTGCCATCAGAACTCCATCAGTCTCTTCACGAGCAAACGCCTCCTGCATAGCATGTATGCCCGCCTCCACCCCGCAGTCCTGACCGGCACACAGCTGGGAGCAGCCAACAACCTGCTGAACCGCAGGGCCAACAATGGACACAATTGCTTTCCCCACAATGCGGCGAACAACCTCGCCGATGCCAATTGGTCTGACACCGGGCCGCTTGTCCAAGGGCAGCAAGCGACATGCAGTGAATGCCATCAATGCACCAGCATCAATATGCTCAGTGGCCACTCTCCTGGCACAAGAAGCAAGCGCATCACACAACCCATCCGAAGCGTCCGTGAAACTGGAGCACATATGACGCCAGGCCTCAGCATCCACACCGCTGGGTCCCGCTGCGCCCTGTGTGCCTAGCGCTGGTTGGCGAGATCGCACGGGTTGATTAGACCCATGCCCCCTAGGCGACAAGGCAGAGCGAGGAGAGTACGGGTGGTCTGATCAGGAGCGGGGTGTCCTGTGAGCGCCGGGATAAATTCACCATGGATAATCTCCTCCAGTGGCTGGAAATTCTCCGTCGCTTCTGGCATGGTGCGAGCGAGGAATGTCCACTTGCCCTTCAGCCCTTGCGTGAACGCCGTGTACGCTGCTTGTGGTTGCGATTGGGCGTACCTGGTGAGGACTTGCAGTTCCTTCACCCATTCCGTGACCTTCGCTGCAACAAACTGCTTGCAGAAAGCACGATTTTTCGGCACGAGAATCCGTGTGGACTGGCTTTCATACGAACCATGCTTCGTATGGAGATTTTGCGTCATCGGGTGCAGAAAGATTTTTCGCGTACAAATTTGGTACGAGAAACATCGATTTTTCGCGGGAAGTTTTGATTTCGGTACAAATTTTCAAAATAAAAAGGCATAGCGCGGGAATGTGACGTGTTTGCGATCGTAACCTAGGCAATGACGGCAAACACATAAGTTCCGTACCCCGGAACTTTTCACTGCTCGAAAACAACGTATAAAAAATCCGTAGAGCCTCCACGGATTTTGGCACGAAAAATCGTACTCCGGAACCTCCCTAATGTTCAATACGGTACTTGCACAAACAAGTTTGCAACTGCCATTGTAAATGTATATGGGAATCGCACTAAAAAAATAAGTTCCAAGACGTGTTTATTGGAGGCACGACGCGTTTTTCAAAGATTTCCCACACATTCTGGAAGACAAATTGGAGAAAAAAATTAAAAAATCCTGTCAGAAGTGGGATTCGAACCCACGCCCACATACGTGGACCAGAAAGCTCCAATCTGCATTGACTGCAGAAGGTACACAAGACCTTGAGTCTGGCGCCTTAGACCGCTCGGCCATCCTGACTGGACAAGAGTATAGTCTACTATAGATGAGTAGAATACAACATGAGTGGTGGCCTAGCTGTTCATGAAAACATTGGTACCATAGTCCATTACTGAATATTATTTAGAAAAGCGAACCTGTCAGCATTTCTATTATTGTGTTCACAAAGTAAGAGTTAACGACATCGCTATTGAGTCAGAGGCTTCCATGGACAAGTGTGACAAGAAAGCGTTCTGCAACATCTTATTCGTTGCTATGGTTATGATATACTTACACAGTTCTTACTTATTGTATGTATGTACATGTATCCATTTCTTTCCTTGGCGCTGATAGGTGGAATTCTCTGCCTGTCTCGTGTCGTCAGGTTGAGCATCTATCCGTTTTTGTTTCGCTCTGTAATAGGCCTTGACGGATTATGCTAATATTTTCGTGAAATTATGCTTTTCGCATTGCTCAAAAAATTGCAGAATTATGCTATTTTTATGCTAAAAGTAATCATGTTATGCCGCATTATGCTCACATATGCTGCTAATGTACAATGATGGTTCTGTGCAAAAGAACAGGGGAATTGTTTGAAGAGGGCGCTTTACTGTAGTAGCAAAAGTTCAACGGCGTCCACGCACCGTCCGACCTACATGTACATGTGTTAACGTGTTTGAATATCTGGTAACTTGTACATGTACTACCTCCGAGTACGTATCACAAGGTATCTACATGTATGCAGGTTCGATTCCTGGAACGAACATGATGATTTATTAAGAGACCTTTTTAGGGTACCCTGTAAGAAGGCCTTAGGCCTGTGAGGATTGCCCTATCAAAAATTTGATAATAATAATAATAATAATAATAATAATAATAATAATAATAATGTACATGCAGCATACTTACTCAGGAGACTCCCTTCGATAGGCATCTATTTGCCTCTGGAGGATCCGTGAAATAAAAATCAATCAATCAAAAAGCTACGACCGTCACAGATTGTAGTGGACTGGACATGTTATCAAGGGAGTCGTAAAACTACGACTTTCTGGTAGGGCTTGGCGGATAATGCCGGCAGAAAAATTGGCAGAATTCGGTACTTTTTCTGGTAAGTTTCATGCATGTTTGGTATGTGGATAAAGAAATGGAGCAGAATTCGAGGTATTGCCCGCCATAAGGTTTGTATGGTTCTGCCAATTTCGGTGCAAAAAAAGCAGAATCTGCCACCTTTTCAAGCATTATCCGCCAAGGCCTACTTTCTGGTGGATCTACTTGTACTTGTAGAACATGTACAACTGTATGGAATTTGATGTGAACAGGCGGATTTGTCCAATTATGCGATTCGTATGCAATTTGCCTCGAATTATGCGACTATTCGATTTTGGTAGGAATTATGCGAAATATTATGCTGGCATAATCCGTCAAGGCCTACTCTGTAAAGAGCACTTAGGGTTCCCTGTAACAAGACGGCAACGTCTGTAGGGCCTTCCCTATCAAAATAATAAATTCTACTACTTCTACTACTACTACTACTATGTATAACCCATAACCATTCTGGTCGTAGGGGCGTCATGTGTGTCATAAGGCAGCACTGTAAGAAAATAATAGTAAATACAAAATAAAAATAAACCTAACTACACTGATAAACAAGCTGCCCATACCTATCACGATCAGCAGCAACAAGAGACAGAGAATTGTAAGATTCATTGGTGCCGTCTTTGATATTGGTGAACCAATTGTGACGGGGGCGACCACGGGGCCACGATCCAGGCACCATTCCATCCAAGAAATAGTGGGAGTTTGTATCATGAAAAAAGGTTTCCATTAAATATATGCCCAGGATCTTGGAATGGGGGAAAGCAGAAGAAGGTGCTGGTGGATCTGTAGAAGGGTACAGTACCCGAATTCTTTTCTTGATTACGGGATGCGAAAAAAATGGAGGATATGGGGTTCGAACCCATGGCCTCTCGCATGCAAAGCGAGCGCTCTACCACTGAGCTAAACCCCCGTTGCTGGTATGGAATGTACCAGGCAAGTACATGTAGACAACGTGGATGCACACAGTTTTCCAACTAAAGAAACAAAAGAAACAAAAGAAACAACTGATCTCAGACTTGACGGCTAGAGCATGACAATATCTCATGAGTAGGGCAACAACGCTTGTCCAGACCAGGCCACAGAATGCTTTCCTGGATGTCCGGGTTTTTCATCCCGATGCTCCGAAAAAATGCCATTAAACCTCTCGACAAACTGTTGGCGGAGCATGAGAGGAAGAAGAAGCTGCAGTATGCTGAGCGCATCATCAATGTGGACCGTGGGACATTTGCTCCACTAGTTTTCACCACGGCCGGTTGTTGTGCGCCAGAGTGCTCCAGATTTGTCAAGCGCCTGTCTGGCCTCATTTCGAGTGGGGACACGAAGTTGTATGCCAAGACAATGACATATGTCCGGTGTCGACTGGCGTTTGCATTGTTGCGGTCGGCGATCATGTGCATCCGCGGTGCCCGATCGTCATATCACCGTCCTGTGAATGCATTGCGAGAGTTGGCAATCTCGGAGGGCCGGCTGTGAGGTTTTGGAGACGATGGTGGTAGGAAAGTGCCCTTGTATTTTCCTGTTTTGTTTTGGTGTTTTTTTGTTTTTTGTTTTGTTTTTCTCGTTTTTTTGCGTTTTTTCACACATACAATTGTTTTCATTTTTTGGTGTTGTGTTAGGCCTTGGCGGATAATGCTCGAAAAGGTGGCAGATTCTGCTCGAAAAGCAGTGAAATTGGCAGAACCATACAAACCTTATGGCGGGCAATTCCTCGAATTCTGCTCCATTTCTTTATCCACATACCAAACATGCATAAAATTACCAGAAAATGTACTTAATTCTGCCAATTTTTCTGCCGGCATTATCCGCCAAACCCTATGTTGTGTTCGAATCATTCGCAACGCCACTGTCAATTGTATTCTGTTTGCCCGTAAAAGAGGCCTTTATCAGCAACAACGCTTGTCTGGCCAATCTCGATGTCTGGCACACTCTGACACGACTCGACAATGGGCTTGGCTGTCTGCACTCGTCTATGGTGACACGGGGATGCACTTAGCATCACGGCCCGCCGGATATGGTATGTTGCCATGATACAAGCCAAGCTGTGCTACGCCGCAAACGCCTTCTTCCCCTCGCTGTCTGCCGCTGGTCTCACTCGGCTCGAAAGATCGGCGAAGTCCGGGCTTCGAGCAATCCTACGAGTGCAGAACCCGATCGCGACTCAGCCGCTACGAGAGAGACTCTCACTGTCCACCATTGAGAAATTGTTTCAGCGAAAGCTCCTCATGTTTGTATTCCGTTGCCTGCACTCTCTGTCAAGTCACTTGTTTTCGTCTTTTTTCACCTCAACCGCACCTTCTCAAGAAGATCATGCCCGAAGGGCCACTCGCGGACAGGTGACATGGCCCTTACGTGTCCCCTTCTTTCCCGGTCCTGCTGGACGGTTGTTCCTGCCTGATGGTTGAACTTGTCAACAAGATCGACATTGTTTTGAATTTGTTGTGATCTTTGTCTTTGCTATTTTCGTTCTGTCTATTCTCTCACCTTTTCTCTCTCACGTCTTCTGTAGAACTTCTTTCAGTCTGTCTCTCTGCTCTTCTCTCTACTCTTCATCATAAGAACGTTTCTCTTCTCCATTTCTTCGTTCTTGTACTTCTCTAAACTTCTCTACTCTCTTTTCTCTTCGTTTGAATTTCCTTGAACATGACGTGAACATGTGTTTTTTGCGCTCTGAACTGTCTTGATTTTCTTTTATGTTTTTTTGCCAAATGTACAGTGAACTGTGCGCTATGTGTGTGTACAATGCTGCGCGGCTAGCGATGCGTTTTCTTTGGTACAGGCTTTTTCTGTTGTGTCCGTGATGTATGGCTTTCGCTTTCTTGCAGTTTTCACCGCTTCGCTGCAATAGTTGCTGTTTCCTGGAAGGCGAACTGCGATGCCTCCATTTTCGTAGATGGTCTTGGTGCGCGAGGCGCTGAGCGGACCTCGTGGCTTTTTTGTTTAGGTTTCTTTTTCAGAGTTTTTCAGTTTTGTTGTTGTTTGTGAATACACTTTTATACAGTCTTCAAGCGAGCAGTAGTTTTCGATGTGTGGTCGTGACTTGGGTTGTCCGTATTGCCCTGAACATTTGGTCCTTCGAGCCGGATCTGCGGAGGCGCATCCGGAGCCAATCGAACAGCCCTGAAGTAAAGCCTTCTGTATTCCGTAGCTCGTTGTGTTATGATCGTATAGTGTATATTTTTGAAATTTGATTGTGCATTTCGATCGTTGCTGTTGAGATGTCGCGCAAGAGCACCAGAACCACCAGAGGGAGAGCGCCAGATCGGCTCGGTGAATGGCTGGAGTCGACACAGACTGACGCTCAGCTTGCCTTTGACGCTGCGGTGAATTTGTCGTTGCCACCATCACCCAGTGCCAGTGTACATGATGTGCTCAGTCTGAAGTCCATTGGTGTGGACAGTATTAGCGTTACTAGTAGTCGCAGTGCGCGTAGTCGCGGTGCGCGGAGTGCGCACCTACGAGCTGAGTACGAGGCTGCAAAGAGGCTGGCTGAATTGGAGCAGCAACAGATAGAGTCGCAGAGGAGACTGCTGCAAATGGAGCTGGCGATGCAGCATGAAGCCATCGACAGCCAGCATGACAGTTCCAGTACTAGTAGTAGTGCGTACTCGGGATCAAGGCGCTCAACGCGTGCTAGCATTAGTAGTAGCAGCAGTGTAAGAGGCCAGCCAGCCCAACAGTCTGTACGTGGTGGAACTCGCCAGGCAGCTGTGGCAGTGTCTGCTGGCGGTGGCCACGCAGCTACAGCTAACCAGCCTCCAGCAACGTCAACAGCCACAGTACGCAGTCCGGCAGTATGTCAGCAGCAGTCATCGCAGTCTGATGTTACGCCGCAGTCTGGTGTTGCGCCGCAGTCAGATGTCACGCAGCCACCAGCAACGTCAACAGCCACAGTACGCAGTCCGGCAGTACGTCAGCAGCAGGCGCCGCAGTCAGATGCTACGCAGCAGCCGCAGTCTGACATCGCGCAGCTCGCTGGAGCTATCCTGGCAGCGGTAGGCACGCAGAAGCCCTCAGACACCCCAGCACAGCGCCATATGAAGGGTTATATGGCCAGGCAAGCTGCTGGGAAGGATCTGCCACAGTTTGCCGGGCAGCCTGAAGAGTGGCCCATCTTCAAGAAGATGTTCGACACCACAACCCGGGACTGTGGGTTTTCGCATGCAGAGAACCTCAGCCGACTGCACCGTGCGCTGAAGGGCAAGGCCAGAGATGCAGTCCAGTTTATGCTGGCTGTCCCAGACAATGTTCCGGAGATTCTCGCCACTCTGCAAGAGCGTTTTGGCCGTCCCGAGCACGTGGTGCACCACCTCATCACCCGTGCTCAGAGTTTCCGCACTTTGCGAGCCGACGACTTTGAGCAGCTCGTAGAGTTCTCAACTGCTGTGCGTGGGCTGGTGCAGACCATGAAGCTAATGAATAGTACTGGGCACCTGCGCAACCCTCAGCTGCGACAGGAACTTGTTGCCAAACTGCCGGCTGGCATGCGCCTGAACTGGGGCGAGATGATCGCCAATTTCGATCCGGAGAAGCTGTCGCTGGATGATTTTTCAGTGTGGCTGTGCGGCAAGGCCAGTGCAGCAGGCAGAGTGACTGTGCTGAAGACAGGGAGTGTCAGCAGCAGCGGCGGTGTCAGCAGCAGCGGCGGCAGCAGCAGTAGCAAGAGAACTCGAAGTGAGACCACCCTCACCACTTTGAGCAACAGCGGCAGCTCCAGACAGCAAGAGCGTGCACCCTTCGCCTGCCATTACTGCAGCAGCCAACATCCGCTGCGCAGCTGTGACAGTTTTAAAGCACTGCCACTGCAGAAGCGTAGGGAATGGGTAGCGGAGAAGAAGCTGTGTTTTCTCTGTTTCGGCCGCAGCCACCGAGTAACCGACTGCAAGAGTCGGAATCGCTGCTCCGTTGGTGACTGCGGAAAGCGTCACCATGAATTAGTGCACCCGTCTGACAGGAACAGCGGTGGCCACACTGGACAGCAGGAGAGCGTCAATTCTCACACCGCTCAGCGAACTCGAGTTGCCCTGCGTGTTGTACCAGTGTCGCTCTCAGTATCCAACGGGCACAGCGTCAAGACGCATGCGCTCCTGGATGAAGGATCCACTGTGAGCATTGTGGACGAGAAGCTTGCCAGGGAGCTGGGCGCTACTGGTCCGGTAGATCCCCTGCATCTGAGTTGGACTGGGAATCACAGTCAGCACCATGCCAACTCATGCCGTGTCAATCTGTGCATCTCACCTAGAGACGGAGGTGAGCAGTTTGACTTGCAGAACGTCCGGACGGTGGCGAACCTCAGTCTGCCGAAGCAGTTTGTCAACCAGCAGAAACTTGCCCGACAGTGGTCGCATTTGGCGCACATCGACTTGCCTTCACTTGCAGAGGTAACGCCTATGCTGCTCATTGGCCAGGACCACTACCACCTGACGGCACCAAGGGAGATCTTGGAAGGTCCGCCGAACGCACCTGTAGCCACCAACACCAAGCTCGGCTGGGTACTGCACGGCAACACCGGACAGTGCCGAAGAGTGGACTCTGAGGTGTCCTTCGTGTCGTGGTCAGCGGATGACGAGCTGCATGAACTGGTCAAGAGAGCATTTTCAGTAGATGACTTCGGGGTCAAGCCAGCGCCGCTACCCAGAAGCAAGGACGATGAGCGGGCGCTACAGTTGCTGGGTACCGTGACTCACGATGGCACCAGATGGCAAACAGGACTGTTGTGGCGTGACGACAACCCGCAATTGCCAGAGAGCCGACAGCAGGCCGATAGACGTCTTCAGCAGCTGGAACGCCGTCTGATGAAGGACCAGAACCTCGCTTGCCAGTATGCAGCAAAGATCGAGAGCTACTTGGTGAAGGGATATGCACGCATCCTATCAGCAGCAGAGGCCGCATGTGAACCACCTAACACTTGGTACCTGCCGCACTTTGCCGTGGTCAACCCGACGAAGGGCAAGCTGAGACTTGTGTTCGATGCAGCCGGGAAATCGCATGGCAAGTGCCTCAATGACTTCCTGATGCCTGGACCCGACCTGCTGACGCCGTTGACGCAAGTGCTGCTGAACTTTCGGCGTTTTCAGTATGGTTTTGGTGGTGACATTCGGGAAATGTTCCACCAAGTCAGTGTGCGGCCAGAGGACCGACCTGCCCAACGTTTCCTGTGGCGAGGCCTCGACCGCAGTCGCCCTCCAGATGTGTACGAGATGCAGGTGATGACGTTTGGCGCAGTGTCATCTCCGACCACAGCTCAGCATGTGAAGAACCATAGTGCCACCGTCTTTGGTCCGGATCTACCTGAAGCTGTCACAGCCATCACTGACCGCCACTATGTGGATGACTATTTCGACAGTGCAGCTACGGAGTGTGATGCAATCAGCCGTTCGGCAGCGGTGATTGAGATTCACCGGAGGGGAGGATTCGAGATCCGGAACTGGGTCAGTAACTCGTCCCAGGTTCTTGAGAGGATACCCACCCAACTTCGGTCATCTGAAGTGGTGAATCTCGCCACCGGGAACGCTTCCACAGAGAAGGCACTTGGCCTCATATGGAACCCGAACAGCGACTGTCTCAGCTTTGCCGTTGGAGCAAAGCTATCAGCACAGCCCGACAGCGTCTCGGCAACCAAGCGGACAGTACTGCGCTACGTGATGTCGGTGTTCGATCCCCTTGGCTTCCTGATGGCGTACACCGTTACCGCCAGGATACTACTGCAGGACGTATGGAGGTCAGGCCTTGGCTGGGACGATGAGCTGCCCCATGATATGGCTGAGCGCTGGTCGAAGTGGCAAGCCGGCCTGCATGAAGTTGCGTCGCTGCAGGTGCCACGGTGCTACCATCCTGCGCTAGCAGACGCCGAGAGATTAGAGCTGCACATGTTTGTCGACGCTAGCGAAAAAGCATTCGCAGCTGTAGCGTACATCAGAGCCACCAGCAAGAGTAGTGCTGTACACGTTTCGTTTGTTGCAGCAAAGGCTCGCGTCGCCCCGCTCAAGCCGCTCAGTATTCCTCGTCTTGAGCTGCAAGCTGCTGTGCTGGGAACACGTCTGGCAGACACAATCACCAAGCAGCTTGATCTACCGATCAGCTCCACAACGTTCTGGAGCGACTCGCGTACTGTCCTGCTGTGGATCAAGTCAGAAGCCAGACTTTACAAGACGTTTGTTGCCCACAGGATTGGTGAGATCGCTGAGACGACGGATCCCAGTCAGTGGCGCTGGGTCCCCACCAAGGATAACCCTGCTGATGACGCTACGCGTGGTCTGGCCAGCGACGAGTTGACACTTGGCAGCAGATGGATGACCGGCCCAGAGTATCTGCAGAGTCCGCCAGAGCAGTGGCCGCTTGATGTCAAGCCTGCAGTAGCCGACTCAAGTCCCAGCATCGAGCTGAAAGGCGAGTTCGTAGCCACAGCTGTGTCTAGTGAGTGTGTGCGGAATGCAGCGCTACCTGACTCTAATCGCTTCTCATCGTGGATGAGACTGGTCCGTGCAACCGCTTGGGTACTCCGCTTCGTCAAGATCTTGAAGCACCGAGCGCTACGTACATCAGCACCACCCCCAGGAGAGCTAGTACCTGAGGAGCTTGAGAGTGCAGAGCGTCTATGGTGGCAGCAAGTGCAAGCCGACTGTTTCCCTGCTGAAGTTCGCAGCATCGAGTCTGGGAAGCCTGTGGACAAGGACAGCCGCTTGTCACATCTGTCGCTTGTGCTCACTGATGGAGTAGTGCGTCACCACAGCCGACTGGTCAACTCCTCCGATCTGTCTGACATGGTCAAGCAGCCAGTTGTGCTCGATCCGAGTCACCCTTTTACCCGGCTGCTGATTGCGTGGTATCATGTTGCGTCATGTCATCAAGGGCAAGAGCGTGTGTGCAATGAGCTGCGGCAGCGCTATCTCATCTTGGGGCTGAGACGAGACGTCCGAAGTTCTTGGAACACTTGCCAGAAGTGCAGCAACGACAGAGCACAGCCAGCTGCGCCAGAGATGGCACCCCTGCCGAGCACTCGTCTCACACCATTTGTTCGAGCCTTTACTGTGGTTGGCATGGATTACTTCGGACCGATGACAGTGGCGGTAGGACGTCGGCACGAGAAGAGGTATGGTGTGCTGTTCACCTGCCTGAGCACGAGAGCTGTGCACTTGGAAGTTGCACATGCACTGACCACGGATGCCTGCATCATGGCCATCCGTAGGATGATCGGCAGGCGTGGTCGACCTCGTCAGATTTGGTCGGACAATGGAACGAACCTCCGAGGAGCAGAACGAGAGCTGCGTGAGTCCCTGAACGACCTCGACCAAGACCAGCTCACCACCGACCTGGCGTTACTTCGCATCGAGTGGAGCTTCAACCCGCCATCTGCTCCGCACATGGGTGGAGCCTGGGAGCGCCTGGTTAGATCTGTGAAGTCCACCTTGCGGGTGATACTGCATGAGCGTGCTCCGAAGGACGAGGTACTGTTGACCCTCATGATTGAGGCAGAGAGTCTCGTCAACAGCCGACCACTGACTCACGTGCCAGTGGACCCCAACGATCCGGAGAGCCTCACACCTAACCACTTTCTGCTCGGCACATCTAGTAGCGTACAGCCACCCGGAGAGTTTACAGAGCGCGACCTGTGCTGTCGCAAGCAGTGGCGTCTATCGCAGATCCTAGCTGACATGTTCTGGCGACGTTGGCTGAAGGAGTATGCCCCCAGCCTCGGCACACGCAAGAAGTGGCGTGGCGTTGGTCAAGAAATCAGTGTGGGTGATGTAGTAATCATCGTGGACGATCAGCTGCCGAGGGGCTCCTGGCCCAGAGGTCTCGTCACTGCCGTGTTTCCCGGGCGTGATGGGAAAGTCCGAGTTGCAGACGTGAAGACGGCAACCGGCACCTTCCGCCGACCAGTAGTCAAGTTGTGCCGCCTGAATGTCCTCAGCAGTGCAGCTTAGTAATCATGGTAATCAGGCTTGTGAGTATGCCTGTTACCGGGGGGAGAATGTTCCTGCCTGATGGTTGAACTTGTCAACAAGATCGACATTGTTTTGAATTTGTTGTGATCTTTGTCTTTGCTATTTTCGTTCTGTCTATTCTCTCACCTTTTCTCTCTCACGTCTTCTGTAGAACTTCTTTCAGTCTGTCTCTCTGCTCTTCTCTCTACTCTTCATCATAAGAACGTTTCTCTTCTCCATTTCTTCGTTCTTGTACTTCTCTAAACTTCTCTACTCTCTTTTCTCTTCGTTTGAATTTCCTTGAACATGACGTGAACATGTGTTTTTTGCGCTCTGAACTGTCTTGATTTTCTTTTATGTTTTTTTGCCAAATGTACAGTGAACTGTGCGCTATGTGTGTGTACAATGCTGCGCGGCTAGCGATGCGCTTTCTTTGGTACAGGCTTTTTCTGTTGTGTCCGTGATGTATGGCTTTCGCTTTCTTGCAGTTTTCACCGCTTCGCTGCAATAGTTGCTGTTTCCTGGAAGGCGAACTGCGATGCCTCCATTTTCGTAGATGGTCTTGGTGCGCGAGGCGCTGAGCGGACCTCGTGGCTTTTTTGTTTAGGTTTCTTTTTCAGAGTTTTTCAGTTTTGTTGTTGTTTGTGAATACACTTTTATACAGTCTTCAAGCGAGCAGTAGTTTTCGATGTGTGGTCGTGACTTGGGTTGTCCGTATTGCCCTGAACAACGGTCCTCCAACCGTTTCCAAAGTGCCATTCTCTGGAATAAGCTGCCGGCTGAAGTTAGATGTATATCAAAAAAGGATGAATTCAAGAGCACCGAACGCTGTATTTTGTTCTCGCATCCTTTCTGGACATTTGCCTCCAGAAACACTTTATCTGCAATCGTCAGGGAAATCTCGCATAACAACAAAACTTTCGTAATCCGACATCATCATTATTCATTTTTCTCATATCTTTCTCATACATATTCATATCGCAGATTTCTCGTTTTTGGTAGGAATCGGAGAATCCTCTCTCCGGTGAGAAGGCAGTACGAGGTGAATTGCTATTTCTGGACATTGTACATTTCTGGACATTTCGAGTGAAATAATTTTTCGCCGCGTGTAGAGTCAAGTCAATCAGGTTGATGAAGTTTTTTCTTGTTGTAGTTGACAGCTGGGCTGTTGTAGTTTCTCCTCGTGTCGGTGCCTTGTTGATAGGGTTTTCTTGGGAGGCGTTTCAACGAGTTTTGTGGTACTATGTCGCATGAGAATTTTGAATTTTGAGTAAAATAAGAAGTAATGGACGAATCGTTGGCTTCCCCATGTGCACTCCACTTCAGACGCTGTATAGTCTTGGACCTGTTGGCTGGAAGTGTGAAGAGGCCAACTGCAGTCCACCAATAGAAAAAATAACAAAAATGGTGCAGTATAGGATGCCTATCGACGCTATTTTACTTTCATGTCCAGAATTCCATACACTGAAATTTAGGCCGAAAAAATGGCCTGTCGAAAACAACCTGCTATAAAGTCTCTGGGATCACAGCATGAGCAATTGTCACATATTTGGAAAGATGAAGGATTAGGCCATACAATAGATACAAAACGAAATGAAAAAAGTAAAACACACAGCCAGTGGGCCTCTATTTTATTTTCATGTCCAGAAATTGCTATTCACCTCGTATTGCCTGTGCCCTGAGCGAATTGAAAAGAGTACAACAACACTCACAGCACACTAATGCACAGACAAGGTATGTAGTACTATGTACCCAATACATATTTCCAACTCATATCCCTGGATAGGAGAAGAAGAGACTCACGGATATACGGATCGACTCGGTACAGTAAAACCTGCCCTGACCGGACGCCCTTGGTGCAGCGTAAACTGTCCTGACGTGGCAGGATTCCGCTTGATCTCGCAGTGACCGTTCGATCTACATGTACAACACTTAAAATTGGTGCACGAAAATTCGTCCAGTGACTACAGGATTCCGCTTGGTACAGGGACAGGCAAGCACAGGTCTTACTGTACGGAACTGGATGGCGGGTCAAATGATGCAGTTTCGGAGTTGTAAAACTTGCAATCATACAATCCGTGAGCACAATCCATGATTTTTAAAAGCACACGTACGAGCGTACACTACCATAAATATTTATACAGAAACTGCTGCACAAAATACTTTCGCGAAGTGAAAAAAGACTTATTTTGGTACTGGGTCGCAAAATATAAAACAAGCCTGCAAGAAAAAGTAAAAAATCCTGTCTGAAGTGGGATTCGAACCCACGCCCACATATGTGGACCAGAAGGCTCCAATCTGCATTGACTGCAGAAGGTACACAAGACCTTGAGTCTGGCGCCTTAGACCGCTCGGCCATCCTGACCGGACAAGACCATGGACTAACAATTTGCGAAATGAATCATGAATTTAAGTCGGAATTCCGGAACCGCTTTTGGGCGCTAATTGTACAGCGAAACCACTATGTAATTTGTTGTCTTTGCCTGTGAGCTCTGATCATTGTAAGAAAATGAAAAAGTAAACACTTGAGGACGTTACGTAGCGCCTGTTATTTCGGGCCAGTCTTCCATCAATCATCAGCACAACATCAGTTGCATGAGCACTTTTGGAAAATCACTGTCGGTGCTCCTTTGGTCACAATAATAATGTGTTACCTGCTCGGTGGGAGTCGGTGCACCACGTGTGTATGCTTTGCCTGGAAGCGTGCCATCTGTGTACTGTGACTCCACCCCACCCCCACCCCCTCTTGGCGTTCATAGAATGTCTATCTTGTCGAAAAAACGGAATAGGGTGGAATGGAAAAAAAGCTGAATTGTGACTGTTCCCTTGCAGACATTTTCGACTGCGAAAGGAATCTAATTTGCGAAACTTGTATGATATTGAGGAAGTACGGAGTATTACACTACAGACATCACGTCAAGTCGACATCTTGCTCCATCCTAGCGTACATCAGAACATGGCATTGACGAATAATGTATCAGTGCAACTCACCGTCACTCACCGTTCAACAGTCCAGTGTCTTCGGGAGACGCAGGTGCACTTTCGGTGTTTCGTTACGCACGTAGAGCTAAATATTCTTAGTGGATTGTGGCTCTCTGCATATTTCATCTGAGTCCCTGCTTTGCTCCATGCGTTCTGGGAATACGAAATTCAGAGACATTCCCGACCAAAATGTCCTGTGGGCGATATATACAACCTTTACCAACGGACGGAAAGCAATAAACCTGGCAGTGGACCTACCGCGTCACGATATTAGACTTTTTGCTTTGGGAAAGAGAACACAGACATACCTGTAATCCTTTGCAGCCTAGCCTAGTCTCTTAGTGTTAGCGGGTTGCGTCGGTATTTTCACAGTGCATCTACATCTAGCACACGAAAGTAAAATCATCGCACGGGTAAAGTGGGGAAACCAGTGTGAACTACTCGCAAGCCGGATCCCTGCACCAGTCAGCGTGCGTGCACTAGATTTGGATTTTTGCCTGCGCTGCGAATAGCTAGCCACTTCTCGCCAAGCATGGCTTACGGTGTGGGTCTACAAAATAATTTTTGCATTGAAAGATTTACAAGCCTTCGCTACGGAGAGATGTTTGCGACTTTTCAGTACACTTCATCACTTGCAGTCTTCAGGGCCTTTCACAACTCCTTTCGCATCATCAAGCACTGTGCACATAATTAGCGAGTGGTGAATCCCTTTTACAACTCCTGGCATGAAAATAGGGGGACACATGCTACTGGTTCGCGATTTCTGGCCCCCTTCCAACGCTTTTGCATAACCTCACACAGAAAGCGTGAGTTTCGAAGTCTGAAGAATATGGTGAACGGTCTCTGCTGGAATGACAGCTATACCATAGCTCAGTGGTTAGAGCACCGCTGGTCTCAAGTGAGGGTCCTGGTTCGAGTCTAGGTGGTGACAGTCAATTGTTTCCTCATAATTTTCCCGTTAGCATCTTTCCCTCAAAGTAAAGAATAATAATCTCGTGCATACCAGTACTCAATCTCCGGACAGCTAGCTGACTCAATCTCCGGACAGCTAGCTCACTCGATCTCGTTGGATCTCGCCGGCGCAGCTCAGAATAACTGGCCGAACTGATCAATCATTATTAAGTTGAATGAACGATGTGCATCAACGTCAGATTGCTGTGCACAGGAGTATTTCCTTTTACACTGCAGCAGGATTTGATCCGTTGTGGGTCCCGCTAAAACAAAGGTTTGGAAAAAATACCGGTAACCGCAATCAGTAATACAAGCTAGATCGACATTTGTGTACACTTTATTGTAAAACATTTCCATCGTTTTATTGCACATTGTCTCCAGAGTTTTACATTACATGAATAAAGTGTACACAAGTGTCGATCCAGCTTGTATTACTGATTGCGGTTATCAAATTGTTGTCTCCTCGCCGTTTCTTCAAAAATACCGGTAGTAGAAGAAAACGCAAGGGAACGAGCTATGAAGCAACTATCCACGACTATAACAAGGTGATAAGCAGTCAGAAAGTGCGATAACAAGGCACACGACAAACAAGATACTGAGACATTCAACGACTCGAGACCTCGCTCTAACAGCTACACATCTCAAGTGCGCAAAGCAACGGCCTTCCAACTTGGAATGTTCACAGTTGCATAAGACCGAAGAGGGGAAGGTGAGCTTAGCGAAAACGTGCACAAGCTTCGGTCCTACTAATCGTGAACCTTCCAAGTAGGAAGGCCGTTGGTGTGCGCACTTGGAATGTGCTACACCTAGGTCTCAGGTCGTTTGAATGTCTCAGTAGCCTGTCAGTTTTGTGCCCTGTTATCGCACTTTCGGACTGCTCATTATCTTGTAACAGTCGTCGATAGTTGCTTCATAACTCATACCCTTGTGTTTTCTTCTATTTTAAACACATTAATTTTATTACCAGCTTAGTATCGGAGTTTATTTTTAGAAAAATAACATGCATTTTGCTCCAGTATACTTGAGTGTGCATTGTGTTGTGGGATTCTGGATTGTGTATGCTGGTGCGAGCAAAACCAAGTCATGTGCGTTGCACTGATTCGCGCACCACTGATACGGTGATGAGGCCTGAGGGTGCAAACAAGACTCTTGGTACCAATGCCATTATGGGTGTTATTCTATTTACAATCCACAGAGAATGATATCATCATAATGGCTTTCTCTGTCATTGACAACCGGTAAATTTCGTTACGTGAAAATGGCGTGTTGCATGGACACTACATCTATAATTTTTTCTTGGGCCAGCATCACGGGCTGCCACTGTATTCACTTCGTTTCGGGGGTTAACCATGGGGAAGTTGCTGTATTCAACGGAGTGTGTGCCCGCCTCTCTGAGTCTCACGGATTGAACCAAGCGTGCAAGTGAGAGAAAACCTATCGATCGACTTCTCTTTATTTTATTTTTCTGAGTGACGAGTGCCCGTGGGTTCCAATCTGGTAAGAACATTGTTAGTGCTTACGTTTGGTGATTTTGTTGCCGCGTGACCGCCAACTGCCATTTTCTCAGATTTGTGTTGGGTTTCAGTTCCCGTTATGGCAACAAAGAATTGGATTGAGTCTTTTTCTTCAGATTCTTGGCGTTTTGTTCATTTTTTTTGTATTGAGATTTTGTGTCATCATAATAATTATGTAAAGCACATTTGCTTTGCCCGTACAAGAGGCTTTTCAAAGTTAGAATAGAGCAGTAAATGGGTGGTGAGACCTGGAGCACTCGGTTGACCTGAGGTCTCGCCGGAATCATAGTGAGCTACAACGTCACATGCACATGTAGATGTACCAACAAACGTAAGAGGAAAGTTTGAAAATTCCCAATCGCCAAAGTAGTTCGATGACGGCCGAACGTTCCCTTTCTACACTGGCCAAATAGACTCCCAAATTCGATTTTGTAGATTTACAGGGCTCACCGATTACTAGAGCGAGGCGTCCTCAGGGCTACGCAGTTCCCACTCAAAACAAAAAACAAAAAAATTCACGGTTCGCGCGAGACTCGGTTTCTCTATATAGAGGCCGAGTTTTCCGCATCCGTAGGAACGCCACCACCCTTCAAGGATCAAGGCTCAAGAACCTGGATAATTCCAGCGCGAAAAACTAGCTGTTGCTCACACAGCTGTATGCCAGAGAATGGGCATATTCACAAATCCCATTGCAGGAAACATGATTATGGAGTCCGAGTGAAAACGTCTTCGCTTCAGACCAGCCTTTGCCCGTGCATTGCAGGTCGAAGGTACGCACCTACGCAAGCACGGTACGGTATGTACGCATCGTGGTCTGGTTGTGCATGGATGAGCCTGCTCCGACAGTCCCGTACCATTTCTGGTTGATGATACCGTACGGTACTATACGGTACCGTACGGTAGATTCAGTCGCTCTCACAGCAATGGATACTGAAGCCGTGTTTGCGGACGTCTGCATTTCGCTCATGAATCAGTTTCTCGACTTTGTGTGGAATTTAGCAAGCAAGCTCCCATTGACACCGTAGAGTTCACATTCCCTCATCGTTGATGTCTTGGATCACAGAGATTTCCCAGGACTCGATATCAAAGGAAACAAAAGCTAGCGATTCGCAAGCGTTTAACTTTTGCTCGCCCGGAGCGCCGCCACTGCACAAGTCGACTTTTCCGTTGGATGTCCTCGTTTCCACCTAATGCATTTCTGCCCCGTGCCTACGAAGCCTTCTGCTCAGTGCTTGTGCGTTTCGTGCCGTCGTTTATGCGCTTCGTGGGCGCCGAGTTGGCCAAGACCAAATCCCTGGACATCGGCTACAGGCGAGTGCCGTCCGGCGTGTTGCAGCCATGCGCAGACATGAGCGACGAGGGTCTGGACCGCATGTGGCGAGATCTACTCCTGCCGGCGCTGTGCCAGCGGGACTCAGGCTATCTGCGCGATGTTACGTCACAACTCTCGTCCTCGTCCAGTTCGCGCCCGTTTCATCAGTCGATAGCCGGGAGCAAGCTGGTGAATCACCGCAGTCAGCGGAGCGGCCTGACGCCCATGCACTACGCCGTGATGGCAGGCGATAAGGATGGCGTGGCGTTGCTCCTCACCTGCGAGGCGGAGCACGTGGCAGTGGACCTGGACAAGCCGTGTCAGTTGGCTATGCTGGGCCTGACTCCTCTCTGGTCGGCTGTGATGCTTCACCTGTACGAGATCGTCCCGATGCTAATGGATGCCGGTGTGAAGTTGACGACTGCCCGCTTTGAGGGAAGTGATGGTGAGCGTGCCTTCGCCTCGCCTCTCGACTTCGCGATTGCCCTTTCGGACAAGAAAATGGCGGGCCTGCTGATTGAGCACGTCGGTGCGATTCAACTCTCCGATGTGGCCGTTCACATTGCTCTCTCCCCTCAGGACGAGATCTTGAGCATGTTGACGTCATCAGATCCGCCATTGGTCGCCTGGGATGCGAATAGTGTAGCTCTGCGAGGATATGCTCAAGTCGCCCTACAGGAACGGCCTGATATGTCTCAAAAGCTGCTCAGAGTACCTTCTTCCAACAACCGAGACGCTATACTTCGCACCACATTGGCCCAAATCTCGCTCATACACATCTGCAGTACGCCGGCGCGTTTCACCACCCAGAATCACGTGACCGTGGCGAAGGAGCTGTGCCGAAAGCATCACCTAAACTTGTCGGGAATCACGTGGAGTAATGTCACGAATCTGCTGGATTTCCTGGCTGACCAGGAACGGCTGGATCAGCAGTCTCGCAACGATAGACTGCCTCAGGATGAGCAAGCCGACTCGATTCTCGATCTACTACCACGCGACCTGTTCGGCTTGCCGGAGTTCGTCTGTGAGAAGTGCTCGTCTGCCGTTCTAGAATCCGTGCAGAACACAGTCGGTGAGAAGTTGACGACACACTCGGGGAATTCCCAGTCGCCATTCAATCTCCTGACTATGCGTCCGGCGCTGCTCCGATTTTGCATCGTGGCCCAATCAAGACCCAGTTATAGTTTTCCGGCGGAAAAGTTGCCTGGCGGAATGGTACACAAGTGGGACAGTGGGGACGACTTGCTTGAAGAGCTGCTTAGCCAGACTAGTGAGACTGTGGGCGAACTGGCCTGGCTTCGCACCACCAAGCAGCTACCCTGGGCTGACGGAAAGCTGCACGATGGAGCGACCGCAAACTGGCATGCCGACCTGACTGCGGATCAGGCGTCCGTTCAGCTCACCGACTTCTTCAACATACTGCCTGCCGTGTTGCCAACTGCCGACCGACCCACGCAGGAACACAAGAAGGAGACGCGCGCACCGAGCGAAGCAGACATCATGAAACTCGCAGTGGAGCAAGCCAAGCACTTCACGCCCGCCGCAAAAACGGACACCCGCGCAGCGGAGAAGCCTCCCGCGCCGGGCACACCACCACGACGACGACGACGGCTGCCGTACGCATGTAATTTAGCTCCTGTCTTCGAGAAAGATGAAACCAAACCAGATTAGCGTTTCCGGCACTTCTACTCCCTTCCCACATTCTCCTGATTTCTTTGAAAATGCCAGATAGGTAGCCCAGTCGGAGCTTTTGTTGATTTTCCTGTGATAGTTTTTCATTGTTCATACGCCGGTCTTTAGCTCTTTAGCTCTCATCAACAGCCCCTTGCTTGTACTCTGCTTATGTACCATTGGAACACTTCTCTCTGAATTTCACCTGCTGGCTGTACTGTAGGCGAAGAACATAGTCATTACTCCAGCTCGTGCACTGCTGTGTTCTGTGTCCTTGGCTTGCGCTATAGCATCGGGTAAAATGCCTTGGCTTGCAAAATAGCATCACGTAAAACCAAGAGTACATATTTTGTACTCTTGGTAAAACGTGTAATCTCTCGCCTAGCTCATACACGGCTTGCAGTGGATTAGGCTTATGACCAAGGTCGATCCTGTGGGCCAGGATCTTGTTGTGAAAGCCTGCATCAACATGCACAGCGTTAAAATAAACAGGTTGTCGCAACTAGTGCCGCCCCTAGTGTTGTAACGCATACAGAGGTATTTCTTGTTTCGGGCAGAATTGCTTGCTGCGAACTGCCGGCAAGTACGATGAATCTGGATTTGGATTCAGCCAAAAAACGATCTCAACAAAGTGCTTACTTCTTCTGTCTTGCCTGATTCCGTTATTGCTATAGACCTTATTCGATAACGTGACTTTTGGACTCGCCTCCAGGGATTTGTCATAAGCTAGGGCACGCGTACGAGAAACGAGCGGCAAGAAAGGCCCAGTTTGTACAAAAGAGTAGTAAAATACCGGTATTTATCTACTCCTATGTTCGCACACAGAGTCCACTGTGCACTGAGCGCAGATCTCTTGCCACTCCCTGGTTCCCGGGACCCCGGTTCACGTGATTGTGACGTTTATCGAATAAGGTCTATACATTTACAGAAGAAACTTGACTACCGGTCACAGTGCTCAGCACACGACGTGGAGAGTTTACTACTTGTACAAACGAAAATTATTACCCCTTTGGTATTGCGAATTCAAATAAAAAGAAACAACAAAATACGGTGGAACAAAAAGTGATTAAAATTGAATGTCTCTACTTAGGGGCCGGTCACGCTGAGGAAAATTTTGAATAAAATCCGTAGTTATAATAATAGCTACAAAGACAACTAATTGCACAGTAAGCATTTCATACTATGTTGACATGTATGTGTAAAATGTTGTGCGATTATCGCAAGGCACACAAGGAAGGGAAAGCGAGAATTCGTTCAGAACTGTAGACTTGCGAACTCGCTTATGGATGCCACTAGGACAAACGCCATATTCTAAACAACGATTAAGAAATGACAAATTAAATGCAATGTTCCGACAAAGAAAGCGCTTACGTAGCACAGTGTTCAGAACAACTATCTGATCGGGCGTGTATCTCCGTCGAAAATAAGTGAACAAGTGTTTCGGAGACAGCAATTTTACATTGCATTTAATTTGTCGTTTCTTAATCGTTGTTTAGAATATGGCGTTTGTCCTAGTGGTATTCACAAGCGAGTTCGCAAGTCTACAGTTCTGAAAGAATCCTCGCTTTCCCTTCCTTGTGTGCCTTGCGATAATCGTACAACATTTTACACATACATGTCAACATAATATGAAATGCTTACTGTGCAATTAGTTGTCTTTGTAGCTATGTTAAAACTGCTGTCTCCGATACACTTGTTCACTAAAATCCGTAGTTACCATGGATATTTGCCGCTGAGCAGGAGATTTGAGAGATTTAGTCCACCCGATGAAAATCAGCTCGAGGCCCAGCTTTCCGCCGAAGATTATAATCATCCGCGGCTTCCACTGGATTTCTTTAAAGTTTCCTTGTATTTTCATTGCATTATGAAGTGGAGCGATACTCCAGAGGCTGTGCTGATGCAGCTTTGGCCCAGCAACGGGGCTGGCAGACTGCCAGAAGCGAATGGTGACAAAAAAAGTAGTCCTTGTGGGTGAGATTATTTTCATCGTGCGTACTAGTATCCAGTGTGGCCGTGATGAAAAGTAGAACAAATTATTCCCGGTTTATAATCTGAGGATTGTTCCCTCAATGTGACCGGCCCCTAACGTGTTTCATGCTGGAAAGCAATCATCAGGAGACTGGGTCTATACTCGGGGTGGTGTGATCTTAGTCACTACAGGTGTTGTCCCATGGCAGGTATGCAATGCTAGTGTTTCAGCGCGAAAGCAGTGTAAGTGATAGGCATTTCCCAACTCGGCCGGCCGAAAAATTCGCTGAAAACAACGATCTTTTCGCCGAATATGCAATTTTTGCACTGAATTCGCCGAAAGTCGATGTTTTGGTGCCTCAACAGCACGCAAATACGATCTCTGTAGCCATTATACTGCGAAAGGTGACTGCGACGTTAGGCATTTCCGAAAACTGTTAGCAGGAAAAGACACAGAAATCAATGGCTGTCAAGAAATCACCGATAATTGCGCCGAAATTTCAAATTTCGCATTGAATTCGCCGAAAATCGATGATTCATTACTTCTACAGCGTGCATGAAATTATACTGGGAGCGATCACTTCAAATACCTAAATACATGACTGTACTGCCTTGAGCCGAATTCTGATTTTGGGGCTCATAATGTGGCCGATTTTGATTCTCTTAGCCTATCGAAAAGCCGATAAGCCAAAAAAATCGGGCCGATTTGGGAAATGACTTGTAAGTGATCAGTACCGTACAATGCGGGTGGCATGGGGATATTATGCATGACACCGACCAAGGCGCTACCGGGCGACGGGGCAGAGGAGGATACAGGCAAAAGGCTAGTCTTGTCATTGGGGCTTGGTGAAAGTTGGCACTAGTCACCGCCTCTGGGTGCTACTGATGCGGGAAGGGTGCTAGGTTATACGTTAGTTGCAGAGGTAGACCTTTGATCCGTGTCCGCACTTTGGCACCAGCTCCGTGCGCTCATTAATTAAGAGGCGTTTCCTTGTCTGCATTGCTGATGTATAGCTTCTCTGCTAGACACAGGTGACACTTCTTGGTGATACTTGTGTAGGGACGCTCCCTGCATCGCATCGACCAGTAGATCCTGGAGGGCTTGTTCGCCTTCTGCAACTTCCAAACGTATCTCATCAGGCGTGTGCTTTTTGTGACGCAATGAGGTGTTGCGGTTGTTAAGGCGCTGCTTTGAGGATGTTCTCGAACAGCCAATGGTAGATTTTGGGTGGGGCACTGTCGGAAGCCACGTGAACTTCGGCTATTTAAATGAGTTCGTATGTTAAACACTGTCCTTTGAGCGAGCAGGTTCCCTTGGACCTGCAGTTGCACATGTTGACCTTCTGCAGTTGGTTGGCTGGGGGTATAGCGACGCCCGGGGCAGTAGGAGCATTGGCTCCGGCGATGGCGTCAGTAGGTGCACATCCCTCCGTTCCCCCTGGTTCATGTGCCATTGCAGAAGCTGGGTTTGCTCGGCGGGGGGGGGGGGGGGGTGATACCAAGTGTGGTGTCTACAGGGGTGGCACTGTCCTCGTCCGCCAGGGTGGCCGTTGGCTGTGTGGCACGAGCTTGTTTCATACAAAAAAAGATGCAGTGCAGGATGCGCTGCATACACTTTGAGTGAGGTGTGCTTTGCCTGCACGAAAGTATTCTATGCGCCACACCTGTCAATAACGGACACGGAAGTACACTATCATGCACATGCATAATGTACATGTTATTGTATGTACAGTAACACGATCCGATTTGCCACGAATGTATGGGACCTGGTTCTAAAGACCACCTAGCTTTAACGACCGCTTTTGCCTGCATTGTGGGGTGGTCGCTTAAAACAGGTTTTTCTGTGTTTGTCTCGGTTTGCGCTCACCTTCCCCTCCTATGTTTTTCTATATAACATAGAAGTTATTTGACTACTAAATCGACCTGTGGAGAGCCGAACATTCATGGTGCTGTGTTTCAAGTGTTGCTCTACTCAGTGAAATGTAACGATTGCCGGAAGTTGACTTGTGCCCAAAATGTTTTCCATGCTTTCATTTTAATTCTTCCTTGGATCCCCATTTGAGATTATTATAGTGAATGTACAAATAATGAATTTAGTAGTTTCTACCCATCGGTGAATACCGGTAATAAATGCAAAACGAAAAAGCAGGAGGGGGGGGGGGGGAGCTAGTTCATAGTCTGTCAAAATAATCAACCTGTACAAGCTTCACATCTTGATGCACGCATGTTCGGACACAATTTTTGTTGTTGTGTTTTTATTTTTATGATTCTCCAAAACGAAGTGGGTGCTTATCATGGAAGTCTCCCAATTCGGCAATCGAACCCATGCCAACGTGTTCAGGAGGCAACAATCATCCAGGAACGATCATAAACTCCATGTTTGCCAAAATGTGCCATTGGAGAGGTGCAGTGACTCGTTTTTTTTATGAACGAAACGAGTGCTGACACCCGCTCCGGGTTAGAGTCTCGTTGACATATCGTTCCGAAGATTCGTTTTTACGAATCCGGCCTGTCTGATTCGTATGCAGCTCTGAGATCGATCCGCCCCAGAAAGTGTGAAAACATTTTGATCTAAAAAAAATTTCCACCTTTGTTGATTATCGAATCTTTCGTTTTCAATTTCGTTGTGTTTAGTAAGAATTTTTCCTTTCCTTTTTCCGAAATGTCAAGTGAAGTGCAGGCTCCCCCAACGTCCCCCTCCACCCCCGTGTCTCCCTCTGGAGCAAATCCTGTAGAATGCAGAAGAATTCGGAAATTTGCAGTCTTAGATGACATCAAGTTGCTGAACTTGATATTGTCCTCAGGACATGGAAACGTCTTTGCCTTACCGCAAGGGAATAAGGCTTGGCAGGACATCGGCAACGCCCTGTCACGGTTGGAACAGTTCTTGATGATGTGCTGACATGACGTTCGAACGTTCGCGCGTTTGTATTAAAAAAGCTTTTGCCCGAAGACATTTTGCAGAATGATCTTTCAAATTTTCTCTCCGCCATATTTACCATGGCAATCATGATGCGACTCGCATGTCTAGTCTTCTCGTGCATGAGTCACTGAACCTGTTTTGGGCACTGCACGAGCCGAATACAAAACGAAATGATCTCGTTTCGCCATACGAGTTGACAACAAATCACTGAACCTCTCTATTAAAAAGTGAGAAATTTCAAACTGGGCCCAAGGTAAGGACTATGAGTATGTTGTGCCTTGTCGTTAGTTTGGCTATCAGCGGCTGTGTGTTCGTGGTTTATTCAAGCGTCATTGTAACAATCCACAACACCAACGGATGCCATACATTTTTTTGTAGAACTGTCTGGGATATTTGCTGGGAAAAAGGGAACCTTAAAACATGCCGAGGTGCTGCAAAACCTTCTCTCGCTCTCATTCTCCTTTCTAACTTTCGTGTTTCGCCTATATGCCTCCTTTTTTAGAACAGAAATTGGCTCTTCTATTTCGTTCTGTGTCAGGGATACTACAAAATGTAGACACAAAACGAAATAGAAGAGCCAATTTCTGTTCTATAAAAGGAGGCATATAGGCGAAACACGAAAGTTAGAAAGGAGAATGAGAACGAGAGAAGGTTTTGCAGCACCTCGGCATTTTTGTTTTACTGAATAGTGACAAAGCATTCAGGCTACAAAACTACCCATGCGGGATCTCACAGACTATGATCGACTGCAGAGGTTTGCATGTTCGTGGACAGAGCAAAACTCTGCCAGTGAACAGAGCCAAGGGAAAGCAAGAGAACGCAACTGGATCAAAACCCTACCGATATGTTCAGTCCTCTTAATGCCGGCCGTGCTACACGTAGTCAGGGAAATCGAGCACTTAAATTTCCAGTCACTAAGACATCCGCTGGCACACATTCTGCCTCATTCCAATGTGTATCACTGTGGAACAGGCTCCAGCCCGACATCAGGAAAATCCCACAGTACCACCGATTCATGCGATCCCTCCCAGCACATGCTGCTTTTTCAGTAATGCCACTGCCCGCTGTATTATTATTTCCTTTACTGGCCTAACTGGCTTTTCACAAAGTAATACTTTACTACCCACTCTACTCAGTGTCATTACCTTCATTGGCCTTTTATAATTTATTCTCCTTTTTAGTCGATATCATGTAATTAGGCAAATTTGCCTGTTTGTTCTTCGACTCTAAATAAACAAACAAACAAAAACAAAAAACCCTGCCAGGCGTTGA
>NC_088655.1:22345919-22393426 GCF_964019385.1 Sycon ciliatum | reverse complement strand
GAGAGAGAGAGAGAGAGAGGAGAGAGAGAGAGAGAGAGAGAGAGAGAGAGAGAGAGAGAGAGAGAGACAGTTATATAGTGAAAGAGAGGGAGAGAGAGACAGTTATATAGTGAAAGAGAGGGAGAGAGAGACAGTTATATAGTGAAAGAGAGGAGAGAGAGAGAGGAAGAGAGAGACAAGTTATATAGTGAAAGAGAGAGAGAGGGATAGAGGCAAGGCAGTAGCAGAACAAGGAGAACAACATGACTCAACAAAAAGTCCAAAGCCGGGACGTTGCAGCTCTCTGATGTCTGCCGATTGACCACTGTCTTATTAGCTATTCGCATGACGACCGTGTAAGACTTCTACGAGAAACGTCTGCTGTCTAGATTTCCTGAATGTGCCAGATGTAGGGGAGTCCATCTGCAGGGAAAGAGAAATGTCACGACTTGTCATCTTCACCTACTGAGAACCTAAAGGTACTGCCGGGCGCCGAAGAACGGAGCGCCAAAGAATGAACAAGGTAGGATTTCACCAAGCACAACATACCAATGTATGTATGGTGACTCAACTGTGCATAGAGTGTAGTAAATTGAAATAAATACCAGCCTACGCTGCGAGGCTAAAACCCCATTTCTGCAAGAAACCGAAACGCTAATCATGTCTTGAAAACACAAAAAAAGGTACAGGCCGACTGTCAAAGTTTGAGGGAACTGTAAAATGTCAACTATGTCTGAAGTCCACGTACATTTAAAAGTATCTGGCATTCCCCAAACTTGCAAAATGAAATTTAGATTGAATAAATGGAGTGATGACCTACCGTGGGTGGTTGTCCAAACGTATCGTCTACTCCAGGCCTTGGTATGGCAACTCCATCGTACAGAGGGTCTCCATCTTCAAAGGGACTCGCTTCAAAGGGACTGCCGAGACTTCCCTGTGGGTAGATCAGCACAAGCGATGCACAGAATCAATTCCAAGGAGAAGAACTGTGATGCTTATTGTAGCTTTGTGCCAGCCCAATGGCCTTGCTTTTGTAGTTCATTCCCATTCCAAACAGCTACCGAGTCGGAGCGCAGGGAAGCAGTGAAGAGAATGGGGAAGGGGATTCCCCTGAACTCTTGCGTAATCTAGTGATTCGTAACATGCAAGGGGAGAAGTGGATAATTCAGTTTCCACGGTGATCAAAAAAAGAAGAGGTTGGTGCGACTTCGGAGATACTGGGGGAATTGTGTGTTGCTCCCTGCATAGGAGCTCGCACTATTCCTGCCGACTTGAATTCTCACTTGACTGACTCACGACTGCCATCTAGAGCACACGAGAAGTTCATCGAACAGTCCGGCGCTCCCATGCAGGGAGCAACATACAATTCCCCGAGTTAAAAAAGAAAGAAACTGCAGGAA
Source organism: Sycon ciliatum (assembly GCF_964019385.1). Classification (NCBI taxonomy): domain Eukaryota; kingdom Metazoa; phylum Porifera; class Calcarea; order Leucosolenida; family Sycettidae; genus Sycon; species Sycon ciliatum. The sequence continues at coordinate 22,392,047 of NC_088655.1, read as the reverse complement.
GCCTCACCACTGCTACTAAGTTTTAAAAAAAGCTGAGTAAAACATTGATCAGTCACTGCTTGAATCACAGCTACACTTCACATGCGGCCTGTACTCTAGCGTGTTAGCACCATTTGCCGTGTGATCTGAATGTACATGTACAGGCTCGTGCGCCGGTGCACTTCAAGGGGGGGCCCTCCCCGGGGAACATTTTCAAAAAATGAAGCAAAATCCTGCATTTTGAGCGAAAAAAGGGGGGTTCCGGGCACCCAGGAACCCATACGGGGCACGCGCCTGATGTAGGTGCCTGATGTAGGTGCCTGATGTAGGTGCCTGATGTAGGTGCCTGATGTAGGTGCCTGATGTAGGTGCCTGATGTAGGTGCCTGATGTAGGTGCCTGATGTAGGTGCCTGATGTAGGTGCCTGATGTAGGTGCCTGATGTAGGTGCCTGATGTAGGTGCCTGATGTAGGTGCCTGATGTAGGTGCCTGATGTAGGTGCCTAGCTTCTTTTACCGAAACTACCGAAACTTAACTACTGTAAACTGACTAATATTTGCGACAGATTAATGCTTGCTATTTTCGCTGTGGATCCGTAGGTCGCTAGTTTCGGAGGATCTCCGCATCCGGCTCTATAATGCCTTTGTACTCCCTGTACTCTGCTACAATTGTGCAACATGGGCACCAACGAAACAGCAGCTGAGCCGTATTGAGGCCTTCCACCGAAAACAGCTGCGGGCGCTAATCGGCATTGTGTTCCCGAATCGGATTAGAACGAGAGGCTCTATGAGCGTACCGGCACGGTTCCTCTCGGCATTATCATCTTGAGAGCTAGGTGGAGGCTCTTTGGGCACGTCCTCCGGCTCCCGGCTGACTCCCCGCCATCACTGGCCATGGGAGCGTACTTCGCAGAGCCTCGTCCAGCAGGCTGGAGGGGACGACCAAGACACACACTACCAACGCTACTACAAGATGATGCCAAGCGGATTGGACTTTCCTTGTCAAGCAAAGTCGATCTGGAGGCGTTCCGTGCCCTTGCTGCTGACCGAAGCGGTTGGGTGGGCATCTGTGCCCGAGTGGTGTCGGCACCCTAGTTTTTGTCTTCTTTTCGCATATTTCTTCTTTTTCTGAAACTGTTATGGTCTTTTGTATCTATTCGAAGTGGCTTATGCGAACATTTTTGGCTGGTTTGCATGATTTGCATGCCCATTAATGCAGCTGCAGGCCATGCTGATGTCTACGCGAACAAGCACATAATAATAATAATAATTTTCGCGAGAAGAGCGTCACGCGAATATTAACCATCGCGAAATCAAACTTCAACAGTGGGTGTATGTAGGTGGCCCCGGTGCTTCGCGAACTCTTGCCATCGCAAACTCGCCGGTTCTAAGAGATCGCGAAAATTTAGTGACGCGAATATTGAGCAGTTTACAGTCAGTATCACCGAAAATAATTGCTATACAGCATGGTTACCTGCTGGATCACATGGTTACCTGCTGGATCACATGGTTACCTGCTGGATCACATGGTTACCTGCTGGATCACATCAAACTCACCCCACTATCAGTGATATCATGTTCATCCCCCCAGGGTGAGTAGATAGAATAGGCAGAGTGCTCGTCAATATGGGGTCCGTTGGACGTATCCTCGTAGAAAATTTCCGGCTGACTCTGCAATGAGTACAGGCATGCAGCAATAGTACGCGCGCACACACACGCACACACACACACACACACACACACACACACACACACACACACACATACACACAAACACACACATACACACACACACACACCACCACCACCACCACCACCACCACCACCGTATGATACACGCACGCACACACGCTCGCACATGCACACACACACACACACACACACACACACACACACACACACACACACACACACACACACACACACACACACACACACACACACACTTTGATAGCGCACCACCCTACAATTTTTTCATTTTGTTGTGGTCTCGAGTTTACACAACCAAAATGCGATCACACATCGATCATTTCGGGTGCTCGCTGCACCCTTACGTTGCATTTTGTACGACAAGGCAATCACAGTTAGCGGTGCATGGAAATGGAAATGGGTGGACTGTTTGCTTCCCCATGCCCCCCTCCCCCCTACAATATTTTCAATGGCAAAACCCTGCTGGTCTATGTGTACCATTTCTTTAAAAGGTTCAAAAGCAATGCAGTAGCCATTTCATCACATTGTCAGGGAAACGGACTACGCCTTCACAAATGAAATGGCTCTCTTCGTCACAAACCTATACAATTTCAATACAATTTTCAATCGGCAGCCATTATAGGGATTTTACACATACCGTAAAAACCTGCCATAACCGTACGCCCGTGGTGCAGCGAAAACTGCCCTAGCATGACAGGAACCCCCTTGATCCAGGGATGCACGTTCGATCCGCAGCACGGTGGTGTATGAAAGTTTGTTCGAGCATACAGGATTCTGTTTGGTACAGGGTCCGGCAAACATAGGGTTAACTATATGCACAATGACGCTGATGTCAGAATTGTGCGTTGCATCTCCGCGTTCCCGACAGCTCTATGCACGGGTAGAGACCAACCTCTCAAGCAGGAACGTGCCTTCTGCATAGCATGCCCTGATTGAAGTACCACTCAAATTGCAACCTGACAGCCTAGGCCTTTTTCATGATACCAGAAGAATAATGCGAAGATGCATTTTCACAAAAGCAATGAAGAAAACACGCCCTTGTCTTCAAACAAATGCAGCTCCTCTTTGTGGGCCGAAGGCTTTTTTATTTTATTTTACAAATGAAACGATCCTTGCTATTAGTCAGAGGAGGGAAACAACACTAAGAAAGAGGAAAAAAGGACACGACAAACTGCTAATTGTAGGGCTTACCGTCCGCCTTTCAACAGGCAGTGAACACGTGGTTGGTCTTGGTTGACTGCTGCCGCGACAGGACTGCACACTTTTCACCCTTCTTCGATTCTCAATCTGTGGTTTTATAAATACGAGTAAACAACAAACATCTTTCACAATTGTTGGCAGCTAGGGCAGCTTGAAAGACGACTGCACGATTCAACAGTAAGCAAAGTGGTCTGTAGAACACTGTCTGGTGCTGAAGAACAACCAGGCTAGATATTCACCAAGCACGCATACCAATGAATACACAGTGACTCAACTGTCCATACACCGTAGCCCATGAACGCAGGAACGGCCTTGGATAAGAGCCCCCCCCTTCCCCCCCCCCGTTCTTCGGGACTGACAGTGCTGTATGCAAGCATACAGGATATGACAGGTTGTTCAGTTCTGTGCTCAATTACAATGTAAACGCACACGGATCGAGGATCAGACAGAGCTCAACACTTTGTTCAAAGCAAGCTTTTAAATCGGTAGCTTGTGCATGAGCTCTTCTCAGTCATGTGACATCCCAGCTGGGGCTGGTGGGAAGGCAAATGTGATCACTCCAGCACCCACAGGCAAAACCATAATACAAACATGTGCGCAAATAACAATAATTATTGTCTTTCTTCTTGTGCAGCAGGCCTGCACACACTGCATGTCTGTAGCTGTTGTGCTTGGTTGTGACTCAGTATGCAGGTTGATGCACGGGCAAACAATTTGAAGCTGAGAAACCGAATTTTATACACTGGAGGAGGGGCACATCTAATCATTCCCACCCTGTCTTGGCTGGGCTAGCTGACTTGCTCACAGGTGAACAGCTGGCAAGGTGCATCTGGGAATGGGGCATTTGCGCCAATAGACTCTAAGCTCCGTGTGCGCTTACATGTGCACTGTACTGACCAGGATCTCAGTTGCCAGAAGCCGAGATTCCAGTTGCCAAAACAAGCCACTTTCAAGTGAGTTACTGCGCACAAGAGTTTTGGTGCAATGGAAACCAATCAGGATGTGGAGTGGTAGGGAGATGTGCCCATATCTGAGCCATCCAGATAAGAGACATTGTGTGCATGAACACGTGAGTCTTACATGGAGCCACTATCACTCGATTCCTCACAGCTCAAAATAGCAGAACTGGTAGCTTAATCGAAGTCACGAGGATTTTTTCATCTTCGACGGAAAAAAAACATCCCTCACCTGATTTGGTGACGAAGGCCTCAAGAAGGAGACACTGCTGCCGTTGCTAGCGCTGCCAGGTGTCAGGGAAGATTGGGTGTGCAAGACATCACTGAAACCTTGTTCAGGACTTTTCATGTCGTCGATGCCTTGATAGATCTCATTAGTGTATTCAGTTAGGCCAAATGTATCTTGTTCCTCTTCCATTGCGGAAGAAAAACATATGCACATTTACACACACACAAACACACACACAGACACACACACACGCACGCGCGCGCACACACATAAACGCAGATGAACACATATGCACAAAAAGTCAAAACACATACTCAGACACACATGGACCTGCACACACATGCTCACTCACTCCCCCACCAGCACGCATAAACACATGAACACACACACACACACACACACACACACACACACACACACACACACACACACACACACACACACACACACACACACACACACACACACACACACACATGAACACACACATATGCGTGCACATGCACGCACACACACACACACAAACACACACACACCTCAGACCTCAGACATGCCCATCGCGGAAGCGATGATAGCGAACAGCTATGTTAGACATAGCAACTTGTGCTGGGATTACACCATTCAACAGCTTGCAAGGCTGATGAATTGACCGCCACTATTTTTTAGCCTGGTATCCACCACACGGCTGTTTGAAGTGACTTTTTTCTGGCCAGTGAATCCCTATTTTTCATTTTTCCATTTTTCCTTTTTTTCCACACACACACTACACCACATACTCCGGCACACACTGGCTGTTGGTAACCACCCAAGAGAATGAAAGAAAAGTCAGAAAGAGTCCGAGAAAGAGAAGAAAGACGTGTGCGACCATATTCGTCGGGAATTGAACCCGCAACCTCTCGATTGGAAATCGACTGCACATACCACTGCACCATATGGGACAAACACACACACACACACACACACACATACACACACACACACACACACACACACACACACACACATACACAGTGGGAGACACACACACGTACCATAACAGATGCTACAGCCTTGAACGCATACAGGCAAGGCCACATTGTGCACAGTATGGGCACAAGCAGCTGGACTCAAGCTGCTTTGCTGCATTCCTCACTCGGGCTAGGAATTCAGGGGAGTCGCACACGCTGCGGTGACTATGGTGTCCAGTCTATTGTGCCACTATCTACCCCAGGTATCCCGTGAATCGAAAAATGCAATGAACTGCGTGCCAAATTTCAAAACATGTCCAGAGGAGGCACCCCAGCACCACGAGTAAATTGTACTTCAGGTGGACGATTGTACCACCCTAACAACGTGTACCTTCTCACGACCTGGATTTGAATAGCAATATAGCAACAACTTTGGAAGCGGAAGGATTTTTCCAGCCGTGCCGCGACCCACAGTTAATTGGGAACTCGTGACCTGGCTCGAGGGAAGCATGGATGCAGCGAATGGGATTTTCGGTCTTTGACCACTTTGTGGTGGGTCTGATCTACTCACCTCCCACCAGTTTTTGGAACTGCATGTGCGCCTTCATCCGCAGAGTGTGGTAGCGTCCCTATGGATGCGAAAGACTCGCCCTCACAGGGTGGCGCCACTGGTATGGCCGGCATGGCCATGGCCGTACCAACTTTCCAAAAAGTCGGTCCACGTGGAACGTCCAAAACCGGGGAGAAAATGTTTCGATGTATGATTTTGTACGGAGAGTCGCCCAGAGTGCAGGATTTGCCGTATAAATTGCACAAATTTTCTGGGCCACGACCCCCAGACCCCCTTAAAGATGGCCTTCGGCCGCACCGCTCCGCGGAAGCCGCCTCCGGCCCTGCCTCTAGCCAAGTCTAACGCGAACCGTGAATTTTTTTAATTTTTAAAGTAAGAACTGGGCCGGGTGCGGAAATGTTCAAAGCAGTTGCTCAACTTACGTGCACCATTGATGAAGGTGTTGACGGACGGGGATATACACACCATGTTGTACTGGTTGGAGACCTGCACGGATGTCTTGGGCATTGCGGCAGTGAGCGGTTTCGTCTTGGTGTCTAGGGTGATAGCGCCTTGCCGTTTCTTTCTCTTGGTCAAGATTGCTGCCACTGCGGCCAAGGCCAGGAGAAGACATATGCCAGCACCAGTTCCGCCGATAATCACACCAAGGTTTTTCTTCGTATTCCTGCCTCGCCCCGCAGAGTCGCTGTCAGTTTGCGCGCTGCCGTTGGTTGCCGTGTTTTCCGTAGGCTGTTGAGTGGAAGAGTAAGGTGGCGGACTGTGTGCAAGCGCAGTGGAACCATCTGCTCTCTTCGGTGTGGGACTAAGCGTCGGATTCGGATTTATAGGGGTTGCGGGTTGTGCCGGGTTGTTTTTAGGTGCTGCGGTTGGTGTTGGGGTTGGTGTAGTGGTTGGTGTGGTTGTCGGCGTGGTGGTCGGTGTCGTGGTTGGTGTGGTAGGTGGTGTAGTGGTTGGTATGGTTGTTGGTGTAGTGGTTGGTGTGGTTGTCGGTGTAGTTGTCGGTGTGGTTGTCGGTGTGGTAGTTGGTGTGGTGGTTGGTGTGGTAGTCGGTGTGGTGGTTGGTGTAGTTGTCGGGGTAGTTGTTGGTGTGGTTGTCGGTGTAGTTGCCGGGATGGTTGTCGGTGTGGTTGTCGGTGTGGTTGTCGGTGTGGTTGTCGGTGTGGTGGTTGGTGTTGTAGTTGGTGTAGTGGTTGGTGTGGTGGTTGTTGGGGCTTCTTCCGGAGCTGGTTCAGTCATTGGTGGCACTTTTACTGTGATCGGATCATTGACAGGAGGTGAGGCCAGAGCAGAGGGGGCCGTAGTAGCTGCATTCTCCGTGTCTGGAAAAGGACAGGGAAAGAGGCCATGGTAAGAAACCTTGCACTCTAAATTGGTCAAGTAGCTAAAAACACCATGCTCGGTTGAAGAGTGCCCCAGGCTTTTTAATTTTTTTTATTAATCGGCCATTACAGATGAGACACCAATCAAGTAAACCCAATTTCAGAGAGTGCACCATTTTTCAATGCTGGTACATATACACGATCAGCACTAAACAAATGCCTGCGTCCTCTGCTTCGCGCCTTTCTCCCTCTAAATTTGTCAACTGAAAGCCGAAACTCAACAAACAAAAGCTAAAAATCACAAGAGTAAGGGATCTCGACCCCGGTCTCAATCTAATTATCTCCCGCCACTCACAACACACTTTGGGGTTTTGGGGTTTTTCTTTGCAGATTTACCATCTCGAACGTCGGCCCGTTAGTCCTACTTCTGTAACGCTTTTTTTTCACAGCTGGGAATGAGTACCGTAAAAGTTGACGTTATCACGCTTTTGCTTAGGATCTCTTTTAAAAGTAGATACATGCATGTACCACCTTCCATTCTTCCCTCTCGATATTTCTACTTTGTACTGTTGAGACAACGAACTGAAATAATAAAAACCAAACCAAACCAACCTTTAACCATAACCATAACCATATTGGTCGTAGGGGCATGGAATTATCATTGGCAATAGAATGAACCACGTACACTCATAATCAAAAAAGTTGACGTTATCACGCTTTTACTTAGGATCTCTTTTAAAAGTATGTGCATGCATGTATCACCAATAACCATATTGGTCGTAGGGGCATTGAATTGTCATTGGCAATAAAATAAACTACATACTCTCATAATCAAGTTGTGTATATTCAAGGCGCTCAGCAGCAGCTGGGGCGAGAAGGGAGGGAGGGAGGGAGGGAGAGAGGGGGGGGGGGGGGGGGTAGAGAGAGAGCACAGCATGACATGCATGAGTACGAGATGTTAACCTACCTGGGCAGCACCTGATTTTCATCTCTGATACATCTGTTTCGGCTTCCGTGCCTTCAACACGGATCTGTCGATGCAGAACACAATGAAATGAAACCCGGAAATCCAGATTTTGGAATACTGGTTTGTTTGCGATATGCAGAGCTCACTGACTTGTCAGTTTGAGCAGTCTGGCAAGGTACGTTCACGCCTTCCTTAAATCTGGCTTGGAAATAAATGTGTCATTGCTCTCAGGTTTGGCCTCATTTTCTCTGTGCTGCGCAGATCAGTCCACAAAGGATGAAACAGTTCCGTCCGCAGATGGAGGAATACTGGTGTAAAGAAGTATATCACAAATCTACAATGTTGTTATTATGTTGTGTGGTCATGTCTGCATCAGTCGTACTACTAATATTGCTCTTATCAAATTGCTTTTCCCATGCCAACTTTTCATACTGAAATCCAAATGTTTTTCAGAATTTGTTAGTGTCCTTGACAGATAAAATCAATGATTGCCCAAAAAGAAATTCTCCAAATTGCCTGATGTTCGCGCAAGGCATTGGTTTGAGCAGGTTCAGATAATCCTTAACCTCCCGGGCGAATTTGCCCACTCTAATTGTATTTTTTCCTGTTTGCGTCTTTCCCTCAAACCAAGACTAATTGTACCTCTTTTCGTATGTGTTCCTATTTTTACATCGCAAGTCAAACGGGACATCAGTGTGTTCCGGGTGTATGTGTTGTATCCATGGCCTTGCGACTTGCTCGTCTTGTCCAGGTAGACCGCTGAAAACTTAAAATTAAGACTCCTGCCTATACTGACTGTTAACTTAGTGTATAACAGGATCAGGGGAGTTATGCTTTTCCGGAGACGAGTGTCACCCGGCATGGCTTACCGTAAACTTTGCGGTTAAGACGACCTCGGTTATAAGTCGACCCAAATTGATACTTTGGACCTCGATATACCGGTTCTATATCAAGATGATCAATAGCGGTTCAATCCCAGTTGTAAGTCAACTACGCTTTATTAAAATCGGATTTTAGGTCATAAACAGCAAACTTAGAACCGGAAAAGTACTGTACTTGTAAAATATGATGCATACTTTCCCCAAAAAATTCCAAACCACTATAGCTGTGTACATAACTCCACGACCGGTTAGATTTTCACTCTAGGATGCCATTTACGTAAAAATTGCTATACCTGGGGCTATTTCCGTTACAAGTGATGCACTTCTTCTCAAGTGGTTCTTTATGGAGTAGAGGAGGCAGCATATCTGCCCAAAGCCAAAGCAGCTTTTAGAAATGCATTGCCGGCATATTTTCTATGCTGGGAAGCGGAAAGATTTTTTCCAGGGTGCTGCAACCCACAGCTACGGTAACTGGCAAGTCGTGGCCGAAGCATGGATGCAGCGAATAGGGTTTTCGGGCTTTTACCACTTTTGGTGGTGGGTGTGATCTACTCACCTCCCATGGCCTGTAAAAGCTGCATCCGGGCCTTCATCCTTGAGGGTGGAGGCATTCCTGCCGGTGCGGAAAACTCGGTTTCTAGCCGAGTCCCACGCAAAGCGTGGTTTGTTGTTGTTATAAAAGCTATACATTGAAACTAGTCGAAGGCGACCGCTCAAGGGACGTTCAAAAGGTGGTCACTGTTCCCAGATGGTCTCCTTATTATCCAGTGCCATTTTACCTGTGGAGTTGGCATCCCTGGCCGTCCTGGTTGCAGTGGTCGCATTATCCGAGTGGTCGCATTATCCGAGTGGTCGCATTATCCGAGTGGTCGCATTATCCGAGTGGTCGCCTTGATAGGTTTTACTGTAGTCGCTGACGATATCTATAACTACAACTCGGAGAAATGTCCCTCCCCATAGAATGAATTTTAAAAATTGCTAAAACCTCTCGACGACGTCTCTTTGCATGATATTGTGTTGCCTGGATTTGCCACTACGTACATGCACTAGGTCTATGGAGAAGGTAGGTAAAGTCCCTGGCTCCTGGAATGCAGAGTGCTATGTTCACTGCTGACATTCCCTCGCTAGATATAGGCCAGATTCTGAACGGGATAACACACGTTTAATGGCTAGAATTCAGCTCGTGGTAACAGCATCAACGATAATACCGTACGCGCTCGAATACAAGCCCCCTTTGAAGAGAGTTCCCATTTAAATAGAGAGAGGGAATCGAAATAATAAAGCCCCGTCTCGTAAAAAATCCCGGGGCTATAATTGAGCGAGCAAAGTCCGTACGATGCAGTGCAGTACATGAACCATACAGTCTGCACGTGCAATATGGTGCACTTATTGCACACAAACTGCAGCCATGGGTACCTGCCATACAACGATTGAGTGCCGTCACTGCATGTCCTGCTCATTAGTGATAATGTGAAGCAATTGATGGTTGCGCGTATGCAATGCACTGGACATAGCCTTGCATTTTTCGCCATTACTTTGCCTGACAAAGACCTCACCTCAACAATTGTTTCAAGAAATTTCTCAACCAAGCGCACTTTTGCAGCACGATTTCTTGGGTCCTACCGGTAGGACGGCATGCAAGCTATCATTAAAAAATAAAGACCCCTCTCCAATAGAGCCCTCTCTCGAATATAGCCCCCCCCCCCCCTCTCCATGTGTATTCTGGAAAACAAGAGCCCCGGGGCTTCTATTTGTGCTTACTGTAAAAGCCATATATAATAACAAAGTGCTAACTCTAACGAGTTAACGAGGAGGAGTCTGTCGTTAAAATAGAAATCGTTATACAGAAATCGACACATACACTGTCCTATTGAGCGTTGAGAATCAGTGAGAATCGTTACCTTTGGTACACGTAAACTAGTCAATTTTGGGAAATCGTTATATATGCGCCTCGTTAGAATACTGGCTTTTACAGTATACCGTATACTATAAAGGGATCCTTACTGAGAATTGGTTTGAGGTGAGTCTAAAGTTCCTGTTTATTGTAGCGAAGAAAGGACAACCCGAGTCTGAGCAATTCCATATTGGGTGAATGTGTGCAGATGGACCAAACTCTAGGGTAATATTAATATCGCCGCCTGCAAAACAGAACGCAGAAGAGCATTGTCATTCTTATTAGCAAAGCTATTACTATAGAATGAAGAGTAGCCCAGCATCCATGTGTGTGTGCATGCGCGCGTGTGCATATGTCTGTGTGTCTGTGTCTGTGTCTGTGTGCGCACACGCGTGATTGTGTGCGTGTTTGTGTGTCTGTGTGTGTTTCGGTGTGCGTGCGTGTGTTTCTGTGTTTGTGTTTGTTGGTGTGTGTGTGGGGGGGTGGGGGTGGGGGGGGGGGGAGTGCTTGTGTGAGTGTGTGCGAGTATTGTTTGCGCTTAAGTGGGCGCATGGACGGAAGGGGGTGAAACTAGTGCTAAAACGATTATATCGATTACTCGTTGCTTACTCGATAAGAAATAGATCGAGCGGTCAGGGGACATTCTGCCATGAAGTTTGTTGTTGCCAAGAAACAAGAAAGAAAATGCATTTTTCGCTACAGGTTGTGAGTTTTACTTTTTAGGGTCTTCGCCATTGCCAGCCACTGGCTATGCAACTCTGTCGTTGTTGCTGTGTTGTATGGGCGGAGCACAAAGACTTCCCCTAATTGTTCCGGGCGGTCTTACAACGCAATCTTGTGATTTACACCAGTTGAACTAACGCTGGCAGAATAATTTTGCCAAGGAAGGAGAACGAATTAGGTGGAGAGAAAGGGCAACTTTCTGGCAACAAGAAAAATGTGCCAATAACAAATCTGGAACTGCTACATGTTAGCGCCACAGCGTGAAGGCCTGACTACTAGACAATCTAGCTTGTTGGCCATTGGCCATCATGGAAAAGATAAACTGTTTTCAGATAAGTTTATAACGGGTATTACAGTCAGACCTCGCTTAACCGCACACATTGGTTTCCCACAGAAAAAAATATCCGGATAGGCGAGGGAACTGGATAATCGAAAACACATACAGTATGAATGCATGGTACATGCTGTAAATCGATAACCAACGATTTTCTCGCGGATGGTGAGGGATCCGGATATAAGAGGATCGGATAAGCGAGGTCTGACTGTACCATGAAGTACCGCAAGCTCTCCCCACCAACTTGTCCTTTCTTGGCCATATTGTGGAGGTGGTGTCCTGTCTAGTACGCCATAGGTCATACGATACAAATCTTGTACACACACTGCGTGGCATTTGCAGTCAATCCGTACTCAATCTACGTTCGAGCGGACACAAACTCCACAAGAAAAAACGCTAAGTGTGACCTTGGGACGCGAGAGTTCTCACACAGTACACACTTCGTTACACTCTGCTGTAAGACTTTCCTTTCCCTGGCTGTAATTTCAAGGTAAATGGGGCGCTCCGGTGTACAATATTTTGGGGCCGCTTGTGTACGCAGCGTACATTTGTGAATTTCTGAGCTGGGGGGAGGCATTATTTCAGCTTACCGAGTATGCTGATGAAAGGTACGAATGAGATATCGCAGTTCCTGTCCTCTTCAGCCGTAGATATCTGAAGGGATCTATAGGTCGCTGATTTAGTACGGTCACCTGAATACACAACACAAGATTGAAGGCGCAGCAGGACAGGGGTGTAGGCATGCACAGCAGGTCTGGCTGCCGCTGGATCAATGCTCTCCACAAACACGGACTGTGACTGGACATCGACAGGTGTCGAATATTGGCGACAGAACGTGAGAAGTGCGGCTCATCAGAGACTCATGGATTATCTGGTGGTATGCATAGAGGCATGCGGTGATATCCCCTAGACATCACCCAATATAGACTAGGCACAGCCATTCGAAATCTTGAAACACTCCACCACTTCACATAGGGCTCTTGCACTCATCTACCCAAGAACGAATTTCCTCGCTACTAGTAGCGTTGTGTTGTGAATGTGGGCCAATCAGCGCAATGTGAAGCGGTGGAGTGTTTCAGCACAGTATAAGAGAGAACGAGAGAGCTTGAAATCTCAGTGCCCTACGCTACGGTTGTGTTTGCCTAGCTCTTCAAGAATGTTATTCGATCTGATGGAAACGTTTTTGCAATACAATGATGTCGCCATACATCCTGTACACACACCTTGTACACACACTCTCTAACGGTCTCTAGGCTACACTGCAATTGATATACATTAGATCAAATTTCCGGGCCTTGCCCGAAAATTTGAGCTAATGTATATCAAATGCAGTGTAGCCTAGAGACCGTTAGAGAGTGTGTGTGCAAGGTTGTGTGCAGGATGTATGGATTCAAGTATTGGCTACAGTGGAGTCTCCAAACCTTGAGAAAAATGATAGAGCCGATCAGTTTTAATAGGGCGACTCTCCAGGCGGCGGGACCTCTCTTCTTCCATCTTCTACTCTCTGTGTAGTCACACCTGCCGACGCCGTCTACTCAGAGCTTCAACACTGTCGCCCAAGCTGTTATTGGACTCCCTCATTGTCATCTGTTAACGATCTCAGCATTCTCTTTAAACAACAAATGCGCCTATTAAAACACAGCAATCCACCCGATCTTTACATTCCCGGCCCATTGGCAGCACACCCAAAAACATTCGAACGACAATGCGACGGCCCTATGCCTACGGACCGCAGTCACCGCACACCGAACAAGTTCGGGCATGATTACTTCTTTTCTCCTGCCGACTGGATGCCTGTTCAGTGGTCTCTTGCTGTCGACGCATCTTTTCACGAAGTCCGCGAGTCTCCAAACGACGGGAAACTTGCTCCGTTGTTTCTTAGCCTTTCGCAGGCATCTTCTACTCTCTGTGTAGGCACTCCTGCCGACGCCTTCTGCGCTGATACATTCCCGGCAGCACACCCAAAAACATTCGAGCAATATTGCGATAATACTACACCGTCTACAACCTTGATGACCGAGGCAAAAAAAAGCATAGGGATGTTATAACTTGTTCATTTCTCCTATTTTTCAAGACATTACATGGCGTTCGAACCCGCTCTGCATTCGTTCCCGCAATACACATTCTTCGAAGTTGCTTCACGTTATGATCTGGCAGTTGAAAGCCCTATTTGAATAAGGTGGACAGCTGTCTTTGATGGTACGGGACGTGTACGGGATAGCACCGGGCATGCCGACATCGTCAGACACAAACAAACAAACAAACGGAATTAAAGCTGTGTAGACCCTGGCTAGCACCAGACGTTGCTGAAGAAACGTCTTCTGCATAGCCACAGGAATTCGAAATAAACTTAGTCTCACCTGGTACCTGAGACCATTCCTCGTGAGGGGACGCCCCACTCCACGTTAATTGCCCATTTTCATTTTTGAGAAGAATTTTTACGGGGATAGAATCTTCGTTAGACACTTTGCAGTTTCCATTTGCTTCGGGAACCAACGAAACTGGTGCAGACAACAGCAGAAAGGTTTGAGCAGTTCAGAAAAGAAACACGATCACTCAGTGCATGCATGGCACAGTTACATTTCCCATAGTGGTCGAAACAGCGCTGTACGGAGGAAAAACTATTTGTGAGTATCTACATATCTACAACTTGGAGTCATATAATTTTTCCTTTTCTTCTTTTGGTCCTTTCTGTCTTATATTACTATCATTTCTTGTTTTCCCTTGCATATTATCCCTTCGACATTCTGTGAGAACCTGTCCTATGGACAGGTGAGAAGGCATCTCTGCCTGTTCATTTGATGAAGTAAAATAAACAACAACAACTTGGAGTCATGTTGCTGGTGTGTGAGGTCGGCCGGAGAGCGCGTTTGCTGGAGGTGGAATTACTTTATTGATGAACAGGCAAAAAGCTGCTAGTTACCCTTTGAGGACAGGTATGGTTCCCTGAACTAAGTTGTTGTTGTTTATTTTACTTCACCAAATGAACAGGCAGAGATGCCTTCTCACCTGCCCATAGGACAGGTTCTCACAAACAGTGAATGAGATTGCTACTGTAAAACCGGAAAGTTTAACGAGTCACAAAGTCTAACGTTTCAACGACCTTTTTTTTTTCGTTATTCGAAAAAAAACCTCATCGCTAGATGTCTGTGTAAAGATGCGCATACAGATGGGTGGCCAGGTAGCCATCGTTAAACTTTCTTCACGTGATCATGCCACAATTACAAAAACTTTATACTTTTTGGTCGTTAAACTTTCCAGTTTAATAGTACACCTTTTCAAGTAGAGTGAAATCTCTTTAGAATGAACACCAAGGGACTGATTGCATTTGTTCGGAACAACGAGATTATCCATAGTTACACCCAGTGAATACTTGTGGCTGAAACGAACCCCAATGGAGGCCAGAGGAACATTCTGACACACTGTACTCTTCGCTTGACGAACTCACGAACCGTTCTTTATAAATATAGCCCCCGCAAACGTCCACACAAGCACTACATCACATTCGAAAAAGTAACCAAGAAATCATTTTCTTTTTGAATAGCTGTTACCTGTGACGGGGATCTGGGATCGAGGGTGGCTGGATGAGCTATATGCATGTACTTTGTTATTTGCAGTACAAACATTCAGCTGCATGTACCTACTCATGCATCGACAAACGTTCTACACCTTGAAATAGAGAATCAACTTATCTTTAACTCCCATTAAATGGAGGTAACCTATTCGAACGTTCACCTCTAGCACTGAATACACGGATATTTATGGAAGAGAGTTATGACTGCAGCCTCTTCTAAAGCGAAACTTTGTCTTCTTCTTAACGAGGTTTTGTCACATGTCGAATGCCAAGGTGTACGCCTCAACGCGACAAGGCCCAGTCAGCACTACCTGTCGCAGACGTCGGCGGCTCTGGCTGGGCCATGTTGTTCGCGAAGGACGTAACTCAGCGTCCTACCAAGCACTGGAGATGGCAATTAATACCCGGGACATCAAGCGCCCACGTGGCCGACCCCATCTCAGATGGATTGACAATATTAAAAGTGATCTAAAGAACGCCAATATTGATATTTCTGACTGTTTTGAACCGGCTCTAGACAAGAAAGAATGGCTGATGCTTGTGGAAAAATGTGCTGCGCTTGCGTAGTTGTTCTTACTGCGATACGTTCTAACAATAATGAGATGCCTTTTGTCGGCTCTTCTGCCTGGATTTCGTTGACAGATGCGTTAAGCCCATGGATCCTTCCATGAGTGACATGCGAACTGTAACTATTATTATTATTAACGAGGTTTCGCTGCATCGTTCTTCTTGCGCTACATGCAGTACCAGTGTATTCAGCTCTTGTTCTTTGCTGGCTACATGGATTTCATTCAAAATACCGCCCAATGACAGTTCGTGCAGTGCATTTCATGTTCGCTTCTGTGAATTTGTTGTGCTAGTCAGAGACAGTGGACACTGCTTTTATACCTCGATATTTAGGTACTTGTTTCCCTTCTTCCCATGCTTCATCTTCCCCTCTCCTCTCCCTCATTTCCCCATTTTCCTTGTTTTGTTTTTTTGTTTGTTTGTTTATTTAGAGTCGAAGAACAAACAGGCAAATTTGCCTAATTACATGATATCGACTAAAAAGGAGAATAAATTATAAAAGGCCAATGAAGGTAATGACACTGAGTAGAGTGGGTAGTAAAGTATTACTTTGTTAAGGCCAGTTAGGCCAGTAAAGGAAATAATAGTACAGCGGGCAGTGGCATTACTGAAAAGCAGCATGTGCTGGGAGGGATCGCATGAATCGGTGGTACTGTGGGATTTTCCTGATGTCGGGCTGGAGCCTGTTCCACAGTGATACACATTGGAATGAGGCAGAATGTGTGCCAGCGGATGTCTTAGTGACTGGAAATTTAAGTGCTCGATTTCCCTGACTACGTGTAGCACGGCCGGCATTAAGAGGACTGAACATATCGGTAAGCAATGTGCTGCATTTACCCTGAAGGCAGCGCCAAGTGTAGCCAAGCAGCTTGTGGCAGTACATAACTTCTAGCGAGTGCAATCGCAATTGGCAATACAGCGGCGCAGATGGTGATGCAAATGGAGCGTTGTAAACACAGCGGACTGCGCGCTTGAGTAGCCGCTCTAGGCGCTCGAGCTGATGTGAGGTGAGGCCAGCAGAGAAACAGTTGCTAGCATACAGGAAGTCAGGAAGGATCAGGGACTTCAGGTATGTGATGCGGCACGGGAGGGGTATGCAGCGCCTGTTTCTAAACAGGACAGCTATTTTACAGGCAGCTCGCTTGGCGATCTGGTTGACCATTGTGGTCCACTTTAGATCTTGGTCCATGTGGACACCAAGATACTTTGCGGATTCTACTTGTGCCAGCTGAACTCCAGAGCACATAACGCTGACACGAGGATTCACAGAACGATGGGCAGGGATGAACAAAATCTGGGTTTTACTCTCGTTTAGTACCAGGTTCCTGCTGGCAAGCCATCTGGCCAGGTGTGTAACTGCAGAAGACATATTGCGTTCCAGCTGATGTTTGTCCCTGCTACTAATATAGAGCATGATGTCATCTGCGAACTGAACTGTCCGCACACCATACGGTTGCACTTCAGCTGCCACACCACGGACATAGAGGACAAACAGCAGAGGACCAAGTACGGAACCCTGGGGCACACCACTGCTGGGCTGGAATACCTTGCTGTGCTGGTTCCCAATGACAACTCTTTGCTGCCGGTCACTTAAGTAGTCTGCCAGCCAATTCAGCGCACTTCCACCAACACCAATACTGAAGAGGTCGCGGATGAGGGTGCCATGTTGAACCTTGTCGAATGCCTTCGACATGTCAACAAAGGCGGCGCAAGTTGATAGTCCGGAGTCTTTGGCATTGGCAAAGGCCTCTGATGCCATCACAACAGCATCCTCTGTTGAGTGCTGTTTCCGGAATCCGAACTGGCAATCTGGGTAGAGGCTGTGGGTGGTCAAGAATTCAGTGAGTTGCGAATGTACGATGCGCTCAAGGATCTTTGAGATAATCGGCAACAGAGAAACAGGCCTGAAATTGGTGGCCTTAGTAGGGTCGCCGCTCTTGTACACAGGGGTGATATTTGCAAGTTTCATGGATAGTGGAAATCTCCCTTCGGAAAGTGACTTGTTGAAGATGAGAGTTACTGATGGAGCTAAGAGGTCAGAGCATGCTGCTAGTACAAGAGCAGGTACGCCATCACTGCCCGTGGACTTTGTCGTATCTACACTGCTGAGCAACTTGCGTACACATGCGATGGATACTGGCTTGAAACAGCAGAGATCAGTACTTGCATGCGGACCAGAGGGGATGGACAGCACCTTTGGGCGAGTCGCATCGGTGACGATGTCCGCAAACACTTGGCCGATTTCATCCGGGGGGCATTGAGGAGCAGTGTGGGTCCGTGTTCTGCCTGATACCTGGTTAATCACTCTCCATGTTTGTCTTGGCTGACCTTCCGCATTGGCAAACTGATCCTGATAGTAGCCTTGCTCTATTTATGTAGGAAATTTCCGTGATAAGCATCCATTTGCTTTTGGAGAATCCTTTTAAATAAATCCAATACAATACGATACACTGCTGCTGGCTGTACACCGTCAGTACAAACCACCAGGCATCAGTCAACTAAGCATAATGGTGGTCGGTACACATACCCCTCATCTCATCAAAGAGTAGTAAAATTACGATTGGGCGGGCTTTAAACTCTGATAAAATACTTGGCGGCAACGCCACTGATTGGCCGTCTCCTGAACAACGAGACAGACCTCGTTCTGATGGTTGTTGGTACACAAACCCCTTGTGCGAGTGTGATTTTTGGTGTAATGTATGAGCTTCCAGGGTACCTGAAACCCGACTTGATGGTGGGGCAGGGGGGGGGGGGTGGGGGTGGGGGGGGGGCCATATAGCTATTATACTGTACATGTTTGATTGCTGCATTCAACTACAGTAAAACCTGTGACTACCGACCAACCCTTGGGGCCAGAGAAAACGGTCTTTAGTGGCAGGTGGTCCTTAGTTAGAGGTTTGCATCGCACAATCATAATATTATTATGAATGTATGGTATCTTCACGTATGGTATGTATGGTATGGTATTTTTATTTTTATTCACCAATGGAACAGGCATATCTGCCTTCTTGCCGGAATGGCCAGAGCCAACCACGGCTCCTACTAACGTGAGACAGTCCGTGCTTGGCAAAGTGGTCTGCAGCACCAGGCTGGACGTTAGTCACGGTGGTCTTTAGTTACAGGCTTTACTGTAGTACCAGGCTGGTCGCTAGTCAAGGTGGTCTTTAGTTACAGGTTTTACTGTAGTACCAGGCTGGTCGCTAGTCGCGGTGGTCTTTAGTTACAGGTTTTACTGTAGTACCAGGCTGGTCGCTAGTCACGGTGGTCTTTAGTTACAGGTTTTACTGTAGTACCAGGCTGGTCGCTAGTCACGGTGGTCTTTAGTTACAGGTTTTACTGTAGTACCAGGCTGGTCGCTAGTCACAGTGGTCTTTAGTTACAGGTTTTACTGTAGTACCAGGCTGGTCGCTAGTCACGGTGGTCTTTACTTACAGGTTTTACTGTAGAACCAGGCTGGTCGCTTGTCGCGGTGGTCTTTAGTTACAGGTTTTACTGTAGTACCAGGCTGGTCGCTAGTCACGGTGGTCTTTAGTTACAGGTTTTACTGTAGTACCAGGCTGGTCGCTAGTCACGGTGGTATTTAGTTACAGGTTTTACTGTAGTACCAGGCTGGTCGCTAGTCACGGTGGACTTTAGTTACAGGTTTTACTGTAGTACCAGGCTGGTCGCTAGTCACGGTGGTCTTTAGTCACAGGTTTTACTGTAGTACCAGGCTGATTGCTAGTCACAGTGGTCTTTAGTTACAGGTTTTACTGTAGTACCAGGCTGGTCGCTAGTCACGGTGGTCTTTAGTTTCAGGTTTTACTGTAGTACCAGGCTGGTCGCTAGTCACGGTGGTCTTTAGTTACAGGTTTTACTGTAGTACCAGGCTGATTGCTAGTCACAGTGGTCTTTAGTTACAGGTTTTACTGTAGTACCAGGCTGGTCGCTAGTCACGGTGGTCTTTAGTTACAGGTTTTACTGTAGTAGCAGGCTGGTCGCAAGTCACGGTGGTCTTTAGTTACAGGTTTTACTGTAGTACCAGGCTGGTCGCTAGTCACGGTGGTCTTTAGTTACAGGTTTTACTGTAGTACCAGGCTGGTCGCTAGTCACAGTGGTCTTTAGTTACAGGTTTTACTGTAGTACCAGGCTGGTCGCTAGTCACGGTGGACTTTAGTTACAGGTTTTACTGTAGTACCAGGCTGGTCGCTAGTCACGGTGGTCTTTAGTTACAGGTTTTACTGTAGTACCAGGCTGGTCGCTAGTCACGGTGGTCTTTAGTTTCAGGTTTTACTGTAGTACCAGGCTGGTCGCTAGTCACGGTGGTCTTTAGTTACAGGTTTTACTGTAGTACCAGGCTGATTGCTAGTCACAGTGGTCTTTAGTTACAGGTTTTACTGTAGTACCAGGCTGGTCGCTAGTCACGGTGGTCTTTAGTTACAGGTTTTACTGTAGTAGCAGGCTGGTCGCAAGTCACGGTGGTCTTTAGTTACAGGTTTTACTGTAGTACCAGGCTGGTCGCTAGTCACGGTGGTCTTTAGTTACAGGTTTTACTGTAGTACCAGGCTGGTCGCTAGTCACAGTGGTCTTTAGTTACAGGTTTTACTGTAGTACCAGGCTGGTCGCTAGTCACGGTGGTCTTTAGTTACAGGTTTTACTGTAGTACCAGGCTGGTCGCTAGTCAAGGTGGTCTTTAGTTACAGGTTTTACTGTAGTACCAGGCTGGTCGCTAGTCACAGTGGTCTTTAGTTACAGGTTTTACTGTAGTACCAGGCTGGTCGCTAGTCACGGTGGTCTTTAGTTACAGGTTTTACTGTAGCCCTGATAGTCATACCCTGCACTACGTCAAGGGCAAGAGCCATGACGTCATTCGTGTAACCTGCACACACACACACTGCCGATGCGTGCACAACACAGGAATGTGGGACCATACTCCATACATCAGTATGCATATGCACGCATGCACATAAGCACAGAATACAGGAAAAGACGATAATTATTATGCGCACTAACAAGCACAATTTCTTACCTGCCATCGATATCGGGAAGTACAGAGCCAGCAGGCAGACGACGCGCAAGCTGGGAGCCATCCATGTTCCTGGAGTACACCCTGGCGAACTTCCTCGCATCGTTGTGCAGTGGAACAAGACTGACGAAGTCTAAAACTGAAATATTTTGGAGTGGACGAACTGAGAGACTCGACAAATTTCAGAGCACAATTATTCTGGAACTAGTCGGCGTTTGGATGCTGCTGTCAGATAGTATTGGTTCTCAAGTTAGTGATGACATCAACAACGAACTCCCACTGCGCTAACACTGACCGCTATTGTCGCCTTTCGAAAAGTCAATTGTGGACGACTTGCACCTAAGTCTTTGCACAGGACGGCTAATATTGATCCAGTGCAGTTGATGGTGATAGCGGTAGTAGACTACGCGGATGAGGGGTGCTAGATGTTACAGAGGAGGTGGTTTGCCACCCCGTTGCCGTGTTGGTGTGATTTTCAGTGGTTCTCCCTGTGCACCTATGTCGACCGACAGCCTGCGAGCGTCTGCGGCGTGAAAGTCCTCGCGTGGAGCTAGTGTGAAAAGTGAAGCAAAGAAACACGACCATGATGTAAGAGTTTTTTTTTACCCAGGACCTGTACTAGGCATATGCAGATAATGCTCGAAAAGGTGGCAGATTCTTCTCGAAAAGCAGTGAAATTGGCAGAACCATACAAACCTTATGGCGAGCAATTCCTCGAATTCTGCTCCACTGATTTCTTTATCTAAATACCAAACATGCATGAAACTTACCAGAAAAAGTACCGAATTGTTTGCCAATTTTTCTGCCGGCATTATCCGCCGGTGCCTAACCTGTACAACTGCACTAATCCTACACTACGAGCCCTTGGCGGACTATGCTCGGTAAATTGCTGAATTATGCTTTCCATTACGCCCAAATTATGCCAGTGATTATGCTACATTATGCTGGAATTATGCCAATAAGGGGTAACAATCACCAGGTTATTTCCTGTAACATGCCTAAACATTCCTGGACCGAGCATTAGTCTTCAGCCAGCATCGTAAGGTTATGCCGACCGTCAGAAATTATGCCAACATAATCCGCTAGGGGCTGTACAAGTTCATGAACTGTATCATTCACATTTCAGCCTGATGACTTTGAGCTACATGCACAGAATATTCTCTAGGTGCTACACCTTACAATATGTATGCTTGAAGTTGTTTAGGTCACAACTGCTTTCTGGAACGTTTTTTTGTTGTATTTGTATCCGGTATTGGAGCCATGCGTAAAATTTACTTCGAAGTCATAAAGATTCCTGAAACTGAGGCAATCCCTGAACGTCGAGAAAATATTGATACACGAAACGATTATTGTTTACAAAGTTTCAGTCAATGCAGTGCTTCACGGAAAGGGGAAGGTGGCCCGTAACAAAGGCGCTTCGTTCTGTTCAATTATCAATGGTGTCATACACTGATCATCTCCGTCTGATGTCGCCTTCATCTGGATTGAGCTACTTTCCCTTTCAGATCAAGACCTCACTCACTCAATGGATGCGTTCGATTATGCACTTGAATCGATTCATGAATCCATTCGCATGCATTAAAGTCGTTCGATTTTCATGTCATGAGCCCTGGATCATGGAATCGATTCGGAATCCATTCCCCCTATTCACATTGGGTGATGTGAATAGCGCAAATCGATTCCTGAATCGATTCATGAATCGATTCAGGAATTGATTCGCGTGCAGAATCGAACGCACTCACTGTCTATTATCTACTGTTCTCTAACATGGTAATCCACAGCCATAACTCACTTGTGACACACACACACACACACACACACACACACACACACAGAACACACACACACACATAGAACACACAGAGGGTGTGCGCCTTAACCTGCAATAGTGCTCAAATGCCCGGAATGGGCAGAGCGTAGTACGCAAGAGGTACACAAAAGGAAGTATATAGGGCTGTTTTTTGTTGCAACTCAGAGTTGTCTGATGATTGGTTTTTGCCATGAAACTCTGAGTTACAACAAAAAACAGCCCTATATACTTCCTTTTTGTGTACCTCTTGCGCACATAGAACACACATAATATACATATACACACAAACACACACATTATAATTATAGACACACACATGCACACAAACACACACAAACACACACACACACACACACACACACACACACTTGTACTTGTACTTGTTGCTCACTGCCAAAACTGGTCACGTGGGTCTCCCCGGGAGAGGGGAGAGAGACTCAAAAGGAATTTTGGAAAGATGACTCAACTGGCGATTGAACCGCCCAACGGTCGACACCCCCTGAAATCCCCAAAACTCTGGGTGGACTTGAAAATGATCCCACTTATGGGCTGACCACACCTCAGTAAGACACACACACACACACACACACACACACACACATATATATACACACACACACACCGACAAACACACACACACACACACACAAATATACACACACACACACACCGACAAACACACACACACACACACACACACACACACATACAAACACACACACACACACACACACAAACACACAACCACAAACACACAAACACACAAACACACAAACACACACGCACACATATACACACACATACACATACACACATACACACACACATACACACACACACACACACACACACACACACACACATGTACACACACACACACATACACACAAACATGCATACACACACACACACACACACACACACACACACGCATGAATCGCGCTGCTGCGTGAGGGGCAGAGGAACAAATAAACTGGGCTGCGTTAGCTACAGCCACGCGAAACGTCACACGATTTATGGAGATGTGAATGACACTTCAGGATCATGGATACAACAAGTACAATGACTGTAGATCTATAACTATCAGCACCGATCATTTCACAAATTGACTCCGGATCAACTGTTCACAAGGTGATTATTTATTTTCGTATTATTTATTCCACGGCTCCCCAGAGGCTCTAGGTTGGAAAGCCTGTGGGGGGTCTCCATAATAACATCACGATCATTATCGCCATACGAGACAGTACGTGGAAGCCGCTGACAGAGGGGTGAGTGAAACAAAATGCGTGTAATAGATAAACTATGGAGACCGCGGTGCCGAACACTGTCACTCAGACAATGATCCAGTTCCGGTCTTAGTCTAACGTGAGCGATTCGAACACACAGCATTACTACTACTACTTGCAAAAGCATTCGGGAGTCGAGTCTTACCTAGACTGTATTGGTCGGCGGACATTGACTGGAAATCCAAGACGGTCCTGAGAGTGCGGATGCACCCGCCAGCAACAAGTGGAAAGCTGTGCGCGGCCGAAAGGCGTTCCATCTTGTTGCCGCCGGGCAGGCTCGTGACTCGACAACAGTCCATGTATGAAGTAGTTTCGGCAAGACACTGCATTCAGGATGCAGGGCTGGAAGAGGCCTGGACGATCTTCTCGGCTCCTTGTAAGCAACACACCGGGCACGCATGTGTGCTTGGTGTACCGGTGTGTGGAGCCGACTCCGTCACCTTCGTGGTCGCAGACGTTTAAGGACACACCGGTGACGCCTTTATGCAAGGCCGGCTCCGACTAGGGCACCGAGGAGTGACCGTCTGACATCGCGATCAAGAACTGGGACGGGTCTGACGAAACATCACCCCAAATATGACCCACAAACCCCCAAAACATGACTCAAGGACTGCATGCTACAAACGTAGTAGTATAGGTAGAGCTCAATGGCCAGTCTCGATTTGTTTCGGAAAGCACACCGAAAGGTTGATTTTAAAAATAGTATCAAGAGTACCTGCTCCCTAGGCCCTGGCCGCTTGATAATATCCAGCGATGCTTTATGATCGGTGAAGAGGCTGACACGGTGCAGATGCCCGTGATGGCGTTCCGCCTAGACCTACACTAGGCTACAGCAGAGTAGTATCAGGTCAAACACATGGGATTTGCCTTGTCGACCCTTCGAAGATGTAGTCCAGCAATGTGGAGCAAACGTCCACCGGAACTAGTTACTTGCAAGACTTACGGGTGTCTGTTGGCAAGAGTACATAACCCCCCCCCCCCCCCCCCCCCAGCTATTGGGCATTTGAGGGACAGTGGTCACGTAAAGCATGCTGAACGAAAGCACACGCATTTGCACAAGATACTACAGTAAAGCCTGTCAAGGCGACCACTCGGATAAGGCGACCACCTGCCCTAGAAGACCACTGAAACCAGAGCCAAGTGATGCTATTTCCAGTCAATTGACCCTGTATAAGAAGACCACCTGGTAACAGAGACCACGCTTTGAAGGTCCCTGAGCGGTCGTCTTAGACAGGTTCTACTGTAGTGTGCATGGAAAGGGTGAGTGCAATTTGATCTGCTCACAAAAGACATTTCCACAAGAAACAATAGCAGGCAAAATTCTAAAGAGCATGACTTTTGTCAAGAAGTTTGTCGGACGACGGTCGACGGCAATAAAGTTATTGATTGGCTTGCTCCACAATTCTGGACCCAAACATAGCAAATGCAGCTGCAATTGGTCACTCCTTCATTCAACACATCCGCCTTTGTCTTATTGGACACAGAGAAAATAATTCCGTTGCTTGGAATTTGACATGTTAAGACCCTCCCGATAGTTGGTTTGCTCTTACCAAGGAAACCGCTAACTGATTTCTCTTATCACTCCCTTAGTATTGACCCTCATTGATTTTAGCTATACCTAAGCAGTCAAATATTCCTGCAAATTTCACTTCTTAGGGCTATTGACTGCTTATATTTGAGGTTATCGTTCTGGAATTTGAAATACGGACTGTTTGTCGTTAAATCTAATATTGACTTCGTACTCAGTCAATATGAGATACTTATATTGGAGCTCTTTAGACACACGAGTCCACATTCTCATCTGTCCTGGTTCGTAATGCATCGCATGTGATTGTAACACTCAGACACAGCATTTCTCTGCCGTGACACTGATGCCCTCTCAATCAGTAAAACGTGCATTGCCGCGTGGGGTCGAGAGGTGTCACGACCTCCTTGCACAGCAATCTAATAATAGGCATGCACATCACTGTCATACAATGAAGTTCGCGTATAACGACACTCTTCGGGCATCAAAAAGTGTCGTTATTCGCGAAGTGTCCTTATACCCGAAGTCTCATTTTTAAATTTTGTTTTACACCTTTTTTTAGATGGGACTTTGCTCTGGGCATGGAAATTCTGTCGTTATTCGCGAATTGTCGTTATGTCCGCAGTGGTTGTTAGCGAAGTTGACTGTAAAATTGTAAATAGAGAGGTTAAGTTTCACGTAAAAGTCTTACGTCCGTGAACTTTTACGTCAAAAAGTGAAAAAACTCACGTAAAATTTGACGTGTTTTACGTGAGTTGACTGTATCAAAAAAGTATTCTTTCTCGACCAAAGAGTGGTATATTTGATAAAATTTAATAACGATAGAAATATTTACGATACTTCTCCAGACGTTTCGTTGTTCTGAACAACATCGTCAGCGGATAAAGAAGGTTTTTATCCACTGACGATGTTGTTCAGAACAACGAAACGTCTGGAGAAGTATCGTAAATATTTTTATCGTTATTAAATTTTATCAAATATACCACTCTTTGGTCGAGAAAGAATACTTTTTTGATATTACAATGAGAGTGAATAATCAACGGCTTGTCCACCAACTCTTTGAGTTGACTGTCCGGCACGTAAGTTCATGACGTGAGTTTTTGGAAGTTTCGCTTGGTTATTCCGACCGAATTTGTGTGAGTTTCCGGAATTTTATCGAGTTTGTTGGAAGATTTGATATTTGTGCGAACTAAACCCGAATTCTGCCAGGCAAAATTTCACGTCACATCGCACGTGTAACTTAACCTCTAAAAATTACACGTAACGTGAGATTTGCACCGCGTTTTGAAAAAGAGCAAAAAACGTGTAACTTAACCTCTCTAATGTAAAGTCGTGTAGAACGTATTGTCGTGTCCGTTCCCGAGTGAACTCACGACGACCGCTAACACCCAGGCAATCCAGCTGCGCATGCTGCACCTAACGGTGCTGCAGGGAGGAGGGATATGTCTCACAACCACTGCACTGGTGGAAGTGCCGAAGATCCAATTTGAATTACGGTAGCCGCATCCATGTACACTTTGTGCCTGTCCACAAGTTCCCAGTTGACTGTGGGTAGCTGCACGGCCGGAAGACCCGCTCCCAGGCAGGACTTGAACCAGGCACCTCTTGTATCTCACATAGATCTTTATTCTCATGAAAACCAGTGCACTAGTGGTCAATAAGGCTAGGGAGAGAGATTTATGAACGAGATAGAAACTAATAACGATGATTGTATGTATGGCGAATGATGAGTTCTGTGATAAACCTGGAATCTTTAGCCTCGCGTTGGCTTGTGGCCAACAAGAGCAGAAGTACAAAATAAGGGCATTGGCTGAAATCTAGCTGGGCATCAAAAATACGGTTATTGTGCATGGAACCTAACAATAATGAGGTCTAGTGTGGCCCACAGGGTGAGTGGCATGAAAACATAATTTTCCCCATGATCGGGCCATATGACCTCTGTCGAACAGGGGATGGGAAATGGATGGTCTATTCGGGATATGAAAAAAGGTTAGCTGGGGTAGTTATTTGAAGTCTCGGCAAAAACTGGCAGCGCCGAATTGGTATCAACAGTGAACGCCCAAGACCGTAAATGGATGAGGGGCGATTCCTGAACAGCTTGTCTGAAGAGACGAATTTCGTTCTAGTAGGCTGGTGAAGGATGCAGTCCATCAACACAGCAAGGTTCTAAAAACCTTCAGGCGTATGGCAGGTAGCCAGAAAACCATCGGAGTGCACCTGAGGAGCAGGAGGAAATTTTAACGAGGAATTTTCACGCTGAGGGCTGGTGCAGTGTGTGTGTGTGTGTGTGTGTGTGTGTGTGTGTGTGTGTGTGTGTGTGTGTGTGTTTGTGTGTGTTTGTGTGTCCAGCTGATGAGAGAGACAGTCAGAGACGGACAGAGAGACAGACAGCAGACAGACAGACAGACAGACAGACAGACAGACAGACAGACAGACAGACAGACAGACAGACAGACAGACAGACAGACAGACAGACAGACAGACAGACAGACAGACAGACCGACCGAGAGGGAGACAGGGAGACAGAGCGCGAGACCGTGAGGGAGACAGAGACAGAGAGAAAACAAGGAGAATAGAAATTGAACACCTGCCATATCATCATGACATGTGTTCTCTGGGTCTGTGGGTATCCATAACACTGGGTCTAATGATGCTATAATGCAAGGAAGTAAAACAGTAGCTATAAGCAATACAAGTCAGTACTAAGCGATTGCTTTAAACACTGTAACCTAGAGTTCTAAGTTCAAACAAAAAACAATTTATAAATTCAGTAATGGCATGCTCGCCACTTGCATCATGAAATCAAAAGAGTGCTTGCGCTTCACGCTCAGAGCCTCTGGCAGGGGCAGTGTAGTGTGTTGTTGCTCCAGGGAAAGCAGGTGCTAGGCATTGGCTGTGTACGGCCACGGGAGGGTACTTGCTAATCAACACTGCTCTCGGCGGTCGCCCCGTAGACGAAATACGATGCGGAGCTGACCTGTGGAGAGGGAGAGAGAGAGAGAGAGAGAGAGAGAGAGAGAGAGAGAGAGAGAGAGAGAGAGAGAGAGAGAGAGAGAGAGAGAGAGAGAGAGAGAGAGAGAGAGAGAGAGAGAGAGAGAGAGAGAGAGAGAGAGAGAGAGAGAGAGAGAGAGAGAGAGAGAGAGAGAGAGAGAGAGAGAGAGAGAGAGAGAGAGAGAGAGAGAGAGAGAGAGAGAGAGAGAGAGAGAGAGAGAGAGAGAGAGAGAGAGAGAGAGAGAGAGAGAGAGAGAGAGAGAGAGAGAGAGAGAGAGAGGGAATAAAGAATGCATTTAACCACCCCTCGTCAGCCTTCACAACCCGATCGGTTTGAGGTGTGAGTGCGCAGTTATCTGGCGAATAGATACAGTTTCGAATCATATTTCTCAGGTCTTGCTCTACCATGGGCAATTCGGACGAGATGATTGTTGTTTAATAGGCGGTGAGGTGACAA
Organism: Sycon ciliatum; assembly: GCF_964019385.1. Taxonomy (NCBI): domain Eukaryota; kingdom Metazoa; phylum Porifera; class Calcarea; order Leucosolenida; family Sycettidae; genus Sycon; species Sycon ciliatum. Next base: position 22,363,123 of record NC_088655.1, on the reverse strand, counting down.
ATGTTCCAGAATTCCTCATCTTTCTGTTCTCAATCATTAAAGCATGTTTGGTATGTCGATCTTGCTGAGTATATATTATTATTATTATTTACACCAAGAGTGCATAAACAAGAGTGTGCAACTGTAGTTATGGGTCAGTGCGCGGCGCGCTGCCTTCATTGCGTAATTTGCCTTCATCACGCTCTGAAAGCATGCATTCAAACTCACAATTTCTCGTACGAGTCCATCCGTTTTTGCTAGATTCGTTCCAGTACCTACGCGATCTCTAAATTTTGGCGCGTGAACCCCAGTTCCCTACGGAAGTTCATTTCAAACCAGTGGGAATGTGCGGTGTTTGATTTTCCGCAGTGCGCGGACTGCAGCTGAATGATGTAATGAAGGCAGGGCGCCGCGCATCTGGCCCATAGAAAAGAGATCAGAGTTGCATACTCTTGTTTATGGACTCTTGTTTATACTTCAAGTATTACAAAACAATTAAGAGGCTTTGAATCGTTTTTATCAAGATCTAAATATTTGCCCGGTCGGAAGTTGGGAAATAAAAAATAAATAAAACAAATCTTGCTGTTCCTGTTGATAGCGTTTCTGACACGTGATCATTTGAGCATGTTATACTCATAAAGCATATCCAGTGGGATCAGTGTTTGGAGACCGCTCCATGCTGTCAAGGACAATGGTCTTAGCCCTTTGTGCCTGCCCGGCATACTGTGAAACATATAATTTTAGGTGCTTTGAAATTTCGGTGCCAGAGGGCTGACAGGTTTCATGGGTAATGTAGAATTAGGTGACCAGCTTTCCCATCACATACAGTGCATACTCTAGAGTCGTTTAGGTGTAATTTAAATTTTTAAAAGTGCCTTGTTTTTCTACCGACATCAACAAAGTAAAGTGACACCGGAAAAAAAACATGTTTTCCAGTAATCACACAGGGTGCGTTGGAAGGTATTTTGGGGTGGTACGGTGAGTCATCTGAAGTACAGTTTACTGGTGGGGGGGGGGGGAGGGATGGCGGAGGCGAAAATTTTGGAATTTTAGAGTCCATACCAGTGTGCTGTATTGATTCACGGGGTACCTGGGGCAAAAAGTGGTACGGTCAATACCGTAGTGACCGTACCGTGTCCAACGCCCCTGTCACAAGAGACCTTTCAGCAGTTTCAGGAAGTGGATTGGGGAAAATCTGAACCAACTCGACTGTCACCACCGGAGCTCCAATCCCGGATGTTCACTGCAGGCTGGCAATGCTCTCCCACTAAGATAATGAGTGGTGTTGCAAGTTATTTAGAAAACTAGTGATTAAAGCGTTCTGCTAAATATCCTCTTCAGTTCAGTGAGCTATTAGGAAAAAACAAGGCAGGCTGAAAATCTGGACATTCTGGCACTGTTGTACCAGCCATGGAACAGGCGGTAAAACAAACCTTTCTTGGAGTAGCGTAGCAGGGTTCTGCAGACTCCATACCAGGCCTGCCAGTGTATAGGCCATCATATAGAGCGTCTTGGTCATCGCTGGGTTGGAGGAACAGGGTTGGCTGTGAGCAGAACACAGGAGGAACAAGGCGAAGGAAAGATCAAGATCAAGATGAGCGGATATGGGCCTTGTTTGAACATTCAAACATTTTTCTCTAATTTTCATTTATCTAGCCAGGAGGCTGTTAACTGAGAGTGGGGTGAGGATGTGTATCTAGTATTGACTGAGTACGAGGTCAATATAGCAAAAAAACGAGCCGAGTAAAAGACCGAGGCGAAGCCGAGGTCTTTTACGAGGTTTTTATTTCCTATACTGACCAAGTACGAAGTCAATATTAGATTTCTCACGACAAACAGTCCTTATTTCAAATTCCAGAACGATAACCTCAGCATCGGAATCCCGGTTTTATGATTGCACAACCGTTGCACCATCACCTACTCATACAACCATGATTGTATGGGGCTACTGCATGCAGCTGCTGAGCTGGTGCAGCCTGACCAAGTACAGTTACCATGCGGCGCTAGGCACCGTTCAACTGCCCAACCCCTAAGCAGTCAAATATAAGCAGTCCTCGTATAGCCCCAAGGAGAGAAAAAATACAGGAATTTTTGTCTGCTTAGGTACAGCGATGATAAATGGCAGTCAATACTAAGAGAGTGATACATGGATATAGCGGTTGCATGGCTACGGTGGAGTTTACATATCTTGAGAAAGGTGAGTGCTGGCTTGAAAAGTAACAATCCCCTCTGGTGCAAGGTGAGAAATGCGTATTGCTCCCATCTGGATTAATATTGAAAAGTCCTGGTCAAGGAACCCCAACCTCATGAATAATCCAGCAGCGTAGTGTTCGAGTGCACAGACCAGCCTCACGGTGTAGTGTCAGAGTGCACAGACCAGCCTCACGGTGTAGTGTCAGGGCGCCCAGCGATGCTATTTTATTCATGAGGTTGGCGTTCTTTGGCCAGCACTGTGCATGTGCACTCTAACAGTTGCTGCTGCACATGGTATGAATGAATACCTTTGGGGTTGCTGGCGGTAAGCTGCTTAGAGCATGTGCAGCGTTGGTGTTGTACAACCCGTCGTACCCCGAGTCTGATTCATCAAACGCTTGAAGGAATGTGCTTTGCTGTGAGCACAATAGGAAAAACAAGGTGAGATACAAAAATCTACAAAAATCTACAAAAAAACGTTTATTCTTTCTTCTTCTAATAGCTATAAAGAGAACAAATTCTGCTGTCATTGCCACACTACAACAAAGTCATGAAGGTTTACCAAAATGGATTTTCTTGTCACAATCATCAGTGGAAAGCCGTGACTGAAGAGTAACCATGCGGAATCAATGATTAATATACATTCAATAATGTGTTACGAGAACAAACAAAGTGCTAAAATAGAATGAGGGAAGGTGAGACAATAGAAGTGAAGTGAGAGCTTAGTGCAATAGGGGTGAGGAACTAATTACAACGCTAGAACTGTGTAGTGAGACAAACAATCATGCTGTGCACCTACGAAAACAATCTTAACGCAACTACATGTTTTTTCTGCTTACAAAGATCAGGCTTATGTAAACGAATACAAACAGCCTCAAGTACTTTCAACTGACTAGCGTACCGTGCACGACCAAGAACAGAAAAACTAAAATCATCATACACCTGCAGACACTTAGGGTGAGACAACAGATGAAGAAAAACGGCAGACTTCTTACTATCACAATCACCATCCCATTCCTCGTCTCCACCAACCGCAACCTCGTCCTCCGTCTCATCTTCCAACTCGTCCTCAGTGCCGTCCCCCGTGTCATTCTCCTCATCAACACCGATCGGTCCCAGGCTCGATTCATGTTGCTTAACCTCTGTTCGTTGACTCCTCCTTTGATCTTGATGGTAATTTGTCACCATTGTTGTTGTTGTTATTGTTGTTGTTCCTGTTGTTGTTAAATCTTCTGCTCCAGTGTCTTCGCCGGTGCTTGACATCCAGTACTGTCATAATAATTCATTGAATAATTAGCCGTTGATCGTCTAGGTCTTTGAATGTTGATCGTGTTGTTTTCTCTGTTGAATTCCGTTCCCTTCAGCTTTCTTTCTCCTTGTTCATGTTCAGTGCTTACCTCTTCCATATTCGCCTGTGCCACCGACCCCACAGACTCAGCCCCAGCACCGCCGATGACAGGTGCAGCTTTCTTCTTCTCCTTGTTTAACTCACCTGAAAATCACCATTCGATGTAGGCTCACTGATGACCATCGAAAGAAAAACGTTTACATTTCATGATTGTAACATGGTATTATGTCGGCATCGTTTGTTCTATTTAACGCATTGTTCTCCTCTTTTCCTTTCTTCCTTTTTCTTTTCTTTTCTTGCCGTGCTTGGCTATAACCCCTCTGTTGCAATTTGTTTGTCACTGGGTCATAGACCGCGGGTCTAGAGAAATAAAATCATTATAATAATATACCAACTACATTCCCGAGGGAACTCACTACGACCGCTACCATCCAGACAATCCAGTGGCAGATGCAGCACCTAAGAGTGGGGGAGAGGAGATACGTCGTACAGCCACTGGCACAAGTGACGGTCCAAAAACCTCATCAACCGCATCCGACGTGAGCTTCAGGTGCAGAATGATCAGAATCCCTGGTGGTATGATGATGAATATTGTACAGAGCTGCTCAACTAAATCCAGTCGTGTCACGCCAGTACCGTACGCGCCAGGGGTTGCGCAGTCCTAGACCGGCAGACAATGGGCTGCGAAATGGCGCAAACTTGAGCGACGCGACTGGATTTCATTGTGCAGCACTGTACTATGCTTCTCATGTAGTAACCATCCAGCTGAAATATACAGTACAAACATGTATGTCGTTGATCTGCCCTCTCAGTAGAGACAACGTACTGGAAAAGGAGACATTTTCGGTGGTGTATTATTTTCGGTATTCTCCAAAATCGGCGATTCGGTGGAGGGAAATTTTCGGTAAAACCCGTTTTCCAGGTAAGTGTACTAGTATCTAGTCTGCAGTACCGGTAGTACCGAAATTTTCTGTGCGTTTTATTTTCGGTAAAAATTGTCGTCACCGAAGTTACCGAAAATAAAACACCACCGAAAAATTCTGATTGTACAGTAGCTCCAGTAAAACCTGTGTGTTCCGGACCCTGTGACAAGCTGAATCCTGTATTGACCGGAAGAAGTTTCATGCGCCAACGTGCCGTGGATGGAACGTAAATCCTTGGTTCATAAGGCTTTTAAATCCTGCCACATCCGTGATGATATGACAGAACAGTTTTCGGCACACCAAGAGTGTCCTGTTAAGCCCGGTTTTACTCTACCTATGACTAGCAACCACCCCTTGGGGCCAGAGAAAGCTGTCTTTAATGACAGAGTGGTCCTCAGTTAGGGTTTTGAACCGCACAACCACAATATTATTAGATGAATGTGAGACCGTCCGCTGCCTGGCGAAGTGGTCTGTAGTACTAGGCTGGTCGCTAGTCAAGGTGGTCTTTAGTTACAGGTTTTACAGGAGTACCAGGCTGGTCGCTAGTCAAGGTGGTCTTTAGTTACAGGTTTTTCTGTAGTACCAGGCTGGTCGCTAGTCAAGGTGGTCTTTAGTTACAGGTTTTACTGGAGTACCAGGCTGGTCGCTAGTCAAGGTGGTCTTTAGTTTCAGGTTTTACTGGAGTACCAGGCTGGTCGCTAGTCAAGGTGGTCTTTAGTTTCAGGTTTTACTGTATAATTATTGCAACTCAGATGTTGTAGGTATAAAGTTGTTCTTGTAAGTCTGGAAATCAGTTGTGCACTTAGTGTCATCACGTTTGGATGCCACATTTTAAAAGTTGTATGGTGTTGGAACATGCGTGCATGCACTAACTCTGAATGAAGTTCAACTGTCAGACACTATTTTTTTAAATTTCATGGTTCGCGTGAGACTCGGCTGGAAACCAAGTTTTCCGCATCCTTCAAGGATCAGGGCGCATATGCAGCTCCTAAGGCCGTGGGAGGTGAGTAGATCAGCTCACCAGAAAGTGGTCAAAGACAGAAAATCCCATTCACTGCATCCATGTTCTCCTCGTGCCAGGCCACGAGTTTGGGTCGCAGCACCGCAGGCCGGCATAGTGGGATGGTCTGAGACCATGATTGAGAAACAGAGGGTACCAGGTTCAAGTCCTGCTTGGAAGCGGAATGATTTTTTGCAGCCAGGCTGCGACCCACAGTTAATTGAGACACTATTATAACAGGAGAAATGATAAAATTCGCAGTGATAAAATTGCTGCCATGAAATTTGGAGCGGCCGGCAGAGCTTTCTTGCTCGTTACAAAGATTCTACCCAGAGTTTAATAGCAGGAAAAAACCAGGTCTCGAATCATGGCAATTTATAAAATTATTATACATTGCCATGATTCGAGACCTGGTTTTTTCCTGCTATTAAACTCTGGGTAGAATCTTTGTAACGAGCAAGAAAGCTCTGCTGGCCGCTCCAAATTTCATGGCAGCAATTTTATCACTGCGAATTTTATCATTTCTCATATTATGGTGATTAAGAGCCAGGAACATGATTCCGGGGATTTCCCACTCTGTAAATATACAAAATTTCTGCTTAGCAGAAATTCAGCATTTCACGATTTTCCGAAATTTCAGGAGCGATTAATTTTCGGCATTTTGGGTCAACTTTTCCAAACATTCGCAGACTCCACTACAGCGATAACTTCCTTCATCTTTCTGTGAGAACCGGACCTATTGGACGGTGAGAAGGCAATCATGCCTGGGCAATTGGTGAAGTAAAAATAAAAGTCAACAACAATAACAAACACTGTCACAACATTTACACATTTAGGGTGCAGCAACTAAAACACTCCAAATACGGTCACTGTGCTGCAGACGTCATTTAATTTGTTTACCAAATTTTCGGGCAGGGCGTTTTGGGTCAGTGCCGAAAACAGTTGAAATTAAATAGCTGTGAAATTTTGTGTATTCACAGTATTATGTGATTCTTTAATACTAAAAACGTGATCACCGGTCCAGTACAGGCCTGCTTGCTGTTTTAGTTTTATCATGTCACTCACCTTGTTTACCGACGCCGTCCTTAAAGGCCCGTCAGAGCTAGTGCTATTGGGTGGCGATAATCCGCGCTTGCCACAATGTAAACTGCCGCTGGACAAGTCTTCCGGCTCCAGGCCATCGTAATGGAACCTGCGCTCGGCGGCGTCGTAGGCATTTGGAGTGACTGCATCTCCAGCAGCATCATACACATTCGCCATGTTGGCGTCAGTGGCAGCGTCATAGACATTTTGCCCATGTGTGCCGCTAGCGTGATAGCTAGCTGGCTCATCTGTGTTGCCAGCATCATCGTAGACATTCTGCTCGTCTGCACAATGGAAGAAAACCAGGATGTGTGAATCACTGGGAAGTGCACAATTAAACCGCCAGGAATTAAATGCTCAATAACCTATAGAGGAGAAAAGAGATGAAGGGTGAGTGCGAGAGAGAGAGAGAGAGAGAGAGAGAGAGAGAGAGAGAGAGAGAGAGAGAGAGAGAGAGAGATAGGGAGAGAGAGAGATAGGGAGAGAGAGAGAGAGAGAGAGAGAGATAGGGAGAGAGAGATAGGGAGAGAGAGAGAGAGAGAGAGAGAAAAAGAGAGAGAGATAGGGAGAGAGATAGGGCGAGAGATAGATAGAGAGAGAGAGAGGGAGAGAGAGAGGGAGTGTGTGTGTGAGTGAGACGGAGAGTGAGTGCGAGAGAGAGTAAGTGTGAGAGAGAGAGACAGTGACTGAGAGAGTGACTGAGAGAGATAGAGTAAAGGGGATTATGCTATGCCGAATTTTCTTCCATTCACATAATCACCAAGGAACGCTAGCATACGTTTATCTTTTGCTACTACTACAACGGTTCCGTTCAGCGGCACAATTGTTCTTCTGTGGCAGTGTACTTGGTTGGTTGGTTAGCTTGTTCGTTTATTTTAATTCGCACAATAAACGGGAACTAGGCCCAATTAAAAGGTGGTTCTTGACCAGGGAGTTGTACGACTTCTTGTTTTTGGCCTGCCCGGTACGCGAACCCCGTCGAATTTATTATTATTTTTATTTAGGCCCAATGATATAAAGGCGAATGGATAAGCCGCATTTAGAAAAGAGAGGACAGGACTTAGAAAATTACGAAAGAAGAAGTATCTGACAGAGGACTCGAGCGAGTATCAGGGGTGACAGGGTGGTCGAGGAGAGCTAGGGGAAGGGTTAGTCTGAGCAACAATATGGTAGGCAACTTATGCTGAACCTTTTCTGTCTTTCTATGGTCCGAACGCCATCCGGCAGCAGGTTCCAGAGTGCAGATCCTGCGACGGCCGGCCGAGAAGCGCCATAGCGAGTGGAGGATGGCTGACTGAGCAGACCACTGGACCTCTGATGACGAGTTCTCCTGCCAGCAGATCTGACGAACAGTACAGACAACGTGGCACTAGCTTGCCCTTGAAGGCACCTCCAGACAAACACCAGTAGCTTGCGCTTGCTGAGTTCGCCTATCCGGTACAAGCCGTGCTGCACCAGTAGGGGATGCACGGTTGTGTAGGGTGTGTGGCCGTCTTGTGTGTGTGTGTGTGTGTGTGTGTGTGTGTGTGTGTGTGTGTGTGTGTGTGTGCGTGTGTGTGTGTGTGTGTGTGTGTCTGTCTGTCTGTCTGTTTGTGTGTATGTGTGTCGCGAATTCGATCTTACGTAACATCCGCAAATGCTAAAATAACTCAGTTTGAATGTTTCACGTAACTTTTCTCCTTTTTTTTGTCTATCGCCATATTTGCCATGGCGATGTGCAGTGCTGGCGGTTTTTGATGCGCATGCTTGATCCTTTGGCGATGATGTTTTTTGGCTTGCTGACTGCACTCGAGGGGTTTTCAGTTTTTTGTTCTAATGGGACGTCTGACGACGATGAAGTCCAATCCTTGTTGCTCTGTGTCTAATGTCAGTAACAATTAATTCAGTAACGATAGAGCTACAATTTTAGAGCTCTCTCGACTCAGCGAATGGAATAACTTCAGTCAAACAGTAATTTGTGAGTGGCAATCAGGCCGGGAAATTCAAACTGTATTAATTTTATGCCACCACAATGTGTGTGTGTGTGTGTGTGTGTGTGTGTGTGTGTGTGTGTGTGTGTGTATGCGAGTAAGTGTGCATGTGTGTCTGTGTATGAACGTGTTTGCGCGTTTGTGCGTGTGCGCTTGCCTGCGTGAGTGTGTGAGTGCTTGCGAGTCTGCATGTGTGTGTGCTTACATGCATGTACCGTATTATCTCTAATATAAGCACGGTCCTTTATTTTTTCAATGTACCTCCGCCCCGTGCTATTAATGGAGACGTTCCTTTATTGGAGACTGTTCCATTATTATTTCAACCTCATTCCAGAGGCATGTTGCCATGCCAAATTCATGTGAGACACACACATCTCAGGGTTTTTTTCGCCGGTACAGATAATGAATTTACACAGTGTGCTTATATTGGAGACTGAGCACTTTATTTTTTGAATGCCGCCCCAAGGTGTTCTATTATTGGAGACGTGCTATTATTGGAGACTGTGCTTATATTAGAGATAATACGGTATATGCAAATGGGATGCGGTATTCTCTTCAGGGGCTGGATTTGTGCGACCACAAATCCAACAGGAGAAGCAATGAAGAAGCAACTTTCCACTTACCCGGCGGAGGAACGATTGTGCTCAGGGACATTGAAATCTGCGCTGCGTAGTACGAGTTGCGCACGCGTGGTGGATCGGCTTGGACAATGGGAGTTTTCTGTACGCAGGTCAGGCCGAGTGTAGCGCTTGACACCGTCTTCAGAAGCGTTTTCCGGAACAACACTAGCATTCCGAGTATGACGAGCAGGCAGCCGAGGGCGGCAGCGCCGCAGACGAGTTCCGCAAAGTTACCGCCGTGACCCCCGGAAGACTTGGCGTCACGGGGCACGACCGTCTTCTTGCCAGCGGTGTTGGCGTGCGGATGTGCAGGGTGTGGCAGAGGTGATGGCGCGTGTGCAGACGGTAGAGAAGCATCTTGCCCGACCTGGGGACTGTTTGGAGGTGTAGATGAGGCGCTTGACGTATTTCCTTGTGCTGGGGTAGCGCGTACCAGCTCGGTTCCTGCTTGGGTTGGTGTGTGGTCACCTGTGTGGAGTGGTGTGTGGTCACCTGTTTCGAGTGGTGTCTGGTCAGATGTTTGGAGTGGTGTGTGGTCACCTGTTTGGAGTGGTGTGTGGTCAGATGTTTGGAGTGGTGTGCGCATACTTGTTTGTGTCTGTGCGGGAGTTCTTGTTGGCGCTGGTGTTTGTGCGTTTATTTGAGTTGGCGACTGCGTTTTTGTGTGCGCTGGCGCCCGCAGGGTTGCTCGTCCTTGTGTGGGAGTGCTCGTTTGATTTCCGGCGTGAGTGCGTGTTTGGTTTGGTGTTTGTGTACTGGTCGGGGTTGTTTGCGTTGCTGGGTGGGACGGTTTGGATAGCGTTGCTGCCACGGCAGAACTCTCTTCAGCTCTATGCACGGGTGATGCGGTGGGTTTCGCATGCACTCTAGCGCTTGCAGTGGCTACAGACGGTGTCTTGGAGGCTGGTGTACCTGGTGACGGGCTTGCACCGATCCGAAATGCCGCTGTCGAATTGGAAGGTCTTTTCGTGGCATCTGGGAAAAGAATAGAAAAACGAACGCCAAAGCTCAGAGACGTCAATCTCCTAATGGCACGACAAGATGAAATATGGTGTACACATACAGTGTGACAGCTGACTGCAGCACTAAAAGTAGAATTGCTGGAAAGGTGCATCGACACTACACTATTCAGCTGTTTGTCCTTGACGCCACCCTACATCATGCACGGGTATTGTGCCAAGTTCACGGTATTGTTAGGGCACGGGTTGTACGTTTCCCCAGCACTTTGACGGACAGCAGGTTTTGGAGAGATTGAGCTGCAGAGAGTGCTCAATATCACTGGCAGAGCATAGAACATACTGTAAAAGCCGTTATTCTAACAAGGCGCATATATAACCATCTCCCAAAGTTCACTACAGTGAAATGATAACTTTTTTGCTGCGCGCAAAGTTCGTGTTTTCAAGAATTCTAACGAGGCGCATATATAACGATCTCCCAAAATTGACCACTGTAAGGGTCGTCCATAAATTTCGAACCTCTTTCACAAAACGAAATAATTTCGTTATGGGGTGGGAGGGGGTTGACCAATTTCGTTTCAGAAAACACTGATCCATGTACATGGCCGTTGTATATGCATGTATGTCAACATTTTTTACGCTCTGAGGGGGAGGGAGGGAGGGGTTGGGTCTAAACTAAAATAATTCGTTTGGTGAAAAAAGTTTGATATTTACGGACGCCCCCTAATTAAAAGCGATAATTTTTTGCGGCGCGCAAAGTTCACGTTTTCAAGAATTCTGCTCGTTCACGATGAGAAACCTTTACGATTTTATCTCTTCAGTCGGATCTTGTACTGTCTACAGTCAATGTACAGAGCAGTGTGCGACGATTTGTATTCGCGAATGCGTGATGGCCGCGAAAATAGCGAAATATAATCTCTAGCGAAAATTTCTCTCTTCACAGTTGTTTACGTGTACCAAAGGTAACCATGGTAACGGTTCTCACTCATTCTCAACGCTCAATAGGACAGTATATGTATCGATTTCTCTATAACGATTTCCATTTTTACGACAGATTTCTCCTCGTTAACTCATTCGAATCAGCACTTCGTTATTATATGGCTTTTACCGTAGCTGCTGACACTCAGTAGAGGACGTTCAGGTTGGTTGTAACTCTGAGTTTCATGCCAGTCGCCAACCATCAGACAGCTGTTACTGGGATCTACCCACCAGTACGCTTACTAGTGAACACAAATTTAGTGCTATGTGCAGAAACTAAACCTTACAAAACACAATGGAAAAATTCGTAATCAAGCGGCTGCTGGGGTTGGTCTCCCAAACTAAGCATAACCATAGTACCGCGAAACGGTCCCTACTTACTCGTTCGGCAACACACGATGAGCATGTCATCGATGTAGATATCTCCCCAGCCACCGCCGGCTCTGGTGACGAACCTTAGTTGCAACTGATATGGACAGAGGAGAAGAGAGGGGATTGGAAAGAGGCTAAGTGTCCAGTCCGGATCGCGTTCAAATGCGCTTTGTGGCAAAGCCTTTGCTGAATTCTTCCTACGAAAACACACGTCAATTATTCGTCGCTTGTCAGAGCGATTCTGGACTGGGAATTTCCGGTAACTTCAAAATATCCGTAACTCCCAATCAAATACATGTTTAAAGTAAAGAAAACGGACCAAGAAATGACAAGTTATGCTACAATGTCTGTCTGTCTGTCTGTCTGTCTGTCTGTCTGTTTGTCTGTCTGTCTGTCTGTCTGTCTGTCTATTTGTCTCTCTGTCTCTCTCTCTGTGACCTACCGTCTTCTTGCGTATACAAGCCGTGCTAGGCTTCTATCAAGCTAGGATTCTATTTGAACCACATATCTCTATATGAGCTGTCAGTATATATATAGTACAAATCAGGTTTGCATTCAGAACTTAAAACTCAGATAATGAGCCCGTAATATGGGCCGCGATCAGCTAAAACATGTCTTTGGGGTTTCGTAAAAAAGTTGAGAAATGACGAAATGAAAAGAAATGTTTTTTCGAGCGCGTTCACTCTGCACTTCGTTCATGATGTGGCGATCATCTTCTCAAATTTGGATCAAACACTAGTTTGGCGGTCTAGTTCAAGTAGCTGGCGAGCAAAGACTGACAATGTTCGTATCTAGTGACACTAGAGCAGCTCGCAGGGCCAGACGGTCGCTGTGCATGGCCCAGGTTTGGTCAGGTGTCAGCACGTCCGTGGCGGCAGGTCTGCAGAGCGATGCTGACAATGTTTTGGGATCTCAGTGATGTTGATGTCAACAGCGAAGCTGAATCGTCCCCGTCATCTCCAGTAGCGAAGAGGCACAAGTTGTGGGCGAGTACATAATCATTAGGCGGCGAACCGGCTGCCTTACGACGTTACTTGCCGTCCAGCTCTCATGAGTCGTCTGACGCAGTATCGAAAGCGCAGGCGACGATCGAAAGTGTCACTGCCAGAATCGAAAGAGTATGCAAGTGCAACGCCTCCCAGAGCATCGTGGTGCTTTCCAGGAAGAACTTGGGCCATGCCTTTGAACTGATGTCGTTGACATGCTCAAGTCTGTGTCAACATCTTTAGCTCCGTTGTATTGTGCTCCGCCACAAAAGCCATTAAGTAATAGTTTGTCTCTTTGTGCCAGACTGCGCGAAAACTGTCATTTTCTATTTTAAAGTACATATTTTGAAAGCTGTTTTGGGAGCACTAGTCTTGTAGACTACCTTTTGTTGCCCTGTATCACCTTCAAGAGGTCAAGTAAGGTCCCAAGAACTGTTTTCTGGAGGAAAATAAAATTTGAAAAATTTCACTCTAAGACATGTTTTAGCTGGTTGTGGCCCATAATTTTTTTTTTAAAGAAGAAGAAAACACAAGGAAACTAGGCATGAGGTACATATCCACGACTGTAACAAGATAATAGAGAGGTTGCGATTTTGACACTCCGGGCTCGAGTAACGAAAGTTGCCACGAAGATTCGTCCAAACGCGACCGAACAACAGCAGATCTGCGAAAAAAATCCGTTACCTGGAATACTAAAATACTGATATTTTACAACTCCCTGTCTTGACTCTTTGCACCCCCGCGGCTGTTGCGTCGAGCCACTACGAAAAAGTTCACGCGTTTGCGCAACCTCCCGGTTTACGAATGTTCTTTAGCTTTTTCGTTAAAAATATTTGTTACGACGCTACGAATTTTCGTTGTTCGCAACCTCTGTAATAAGCGGTGAGAAAGACTGACTACAGTCATAGAGAGTTGCTTCACTACTCGTTTCCTTGTGTTTTCTTCCACTATACGACTCTAGAGTTTATCTATCAATCAGTATCTTTCTCTCTCTCTCTCTCTCTCTCCGTCCGTCCGTCCATCCGTCTGTCTCTCTCTCCCTCTCTCCCTCTCTCTCTCTCTCTCTCTCTCTCTCTCTCTCTCTCTCTCTCTCTCTATCTCTCTCTCTCTCTCTCTCTCTCTCTCTATCTCTCTCTCTCTCTCTCTCTCTCTTTATCTCTCTCTCTCTCTCTCTCTCTCTCTCTCTCTCTCTCTGTATGTCTGTCTCTCTGTCTGTCTGTCTGTCTGTCTCTCTCTCTCTCTCTCTCTGTCTGTCTGTCTGTCTCTCTCTCTCTCTCGTCTACCTCTGTGTTTCCTCCTGTTGAACATGCATTTTCAACAAGTTATGATCTTCTCATCCTTACCCTCATCCGACCACTAAAACTTCGGAATGGGCACAAGCGACTCTGAACTCGGTGAACATTAGGCCCAGTACCGTTGGCTTGACTTGCGGACATGTTGAACAGCAATCGATTGTGGCCCGTGGCGATTTCGTACACGACCAGCGCACCGTCGACGAAGTTCGACGCCATCACGCTGAAGGTGATGTTGCATATGCCGCGCATGTATGCCTGAGGCAAGAGGCAAGACATGCAGGACAAAGAGAAAGTAATCATTAACTGAGTGGTATTACGGATTAAAAGAGAGGACACAATGTTACGAGTTATGACTAACTGTCGACCAAAGTAACCAGATCTTATACAGCCAGCGAGTGCGACAACAAGGCACAAACTGACAAGCAGTGCTGAGACATTCGACGACCAGACACCTAGATCCAACACATCTCCGAGTCATAACTTTTAACCTTTTGCCCTCTCTTTTAAGCCATAATTGCTTTGGCTCAACATCCGAGTTTGAGGGCTATTACATATCTATTATTGCACGATTAAAGAAGTCTGTAGTAACTGGCCTTTCTCCACCTGCTCCCAGTCCCGTGCCATCTCCACACTTGTACAAAGGGGACGACGATGACTACATTTAGAAGACTGTTTATTGACACGACGAAGAAACACAACTAGACAAGACGAACTCAAGACGAAGACTACTTTTCATACTACAGCAACACGCGCATGCGCCAAACATGATGTACACGCGACGTATACAAAATAACGTACTATACGGTAGAAAGTCCGTCTACTACAAAGTCAATATATGAAATATAGAACGAGTGAAAGACCGAGGTCCCCCGAGGTGTTTTACGAGGTCTATATTGGAGCTAGGTGTCAGGTCGCCAAATGTCTTAGTGCTCCTTGTTAGTTTGTGCCGTCTTGTCGCACTCGCTGACTGTCTAATACCTGGTTACGTTGGTGGACAGTTTGTCATAACTCGTGACATTTTGTCCTTTTCCTTTCTTTCTTATTAGCCTTGTAGTTACGGCAACCGCTGATGAGTGTCCCAAGAAAACGTTGTGCTTACTTTACATTGGATTTCCTTGTGAAGTGTGTGTTTGGTGATGACGGCACATCTAACCGTATTCACAGCCATGCTATTACATTGCACGCATATTCCTTTCCAGGACAGGCGTGTAACTCCTGTACAGTCAGCGTAGTCCGGTCAGTGGCGGTCACCACACCAGCCAATGGCCGTCATAGGTGCTACCATAGTGATAATAGGCAAATTGGCGGCTATGAGGTTGCCGGTGATACATGGTGACCACAACACAGATGTGGCTCTGGTACATGGTCACCACACCACAGATGTACAGTCTACACCCTGCCGACATGTTCACCTCTACAATTCAGGCCGTGGTCATACTACGATCAGCAAGAGGTTTTAGGGCGCGTTCAGACTGGCGTGAATAGCCGCCGGAATGCTGCAGCATAATCCCGGGAATCGCAATCACACTGCACATGTATCCGGCTGGAATGGCCAGTACATGTGAGGCTTCGACATTTGAAAAATTTGAGTTGACTCAGTTTGAGTTGGATATCAAAAATAAACTAATTCAGTCTGTTGAAATACTGGATCATTGTGCTTTTGCTTGTGCTTGTCGACGGAAAGAATACTATGTCCGGAGTGTTTGGTGCTTGGGTGGCATTCATCCGCTCCGCGATCAGAGTATGCTTCTCGTTCGCAGCAAGCGTTTTGCCTGCAGAGCGGCCCGCAAAAATCACCACGTACAGCTCCATGAACTCCCTCTCCATTGCTGAGTCGAACAAAGATTTCGGCATGATGGGAGAAGTTGGCAGTCTAGAAGTCAAACCTCAAAACTCAAAAGCATGCAGTCAGACTGAAAGCGAGGCTGAAATAAAACGAAAAGACGGAACATGTGCTGCAAGGATATCAAAAGCGCTCCGCGTGCCGCCGGAATCTGCATTCCACCGGCCTGCAGAGTGGTGGGAAACCTTCTTCCGTGTTTACCCTGGCGGGAACGTCACGTGAGCGATTCACCTTCACAACTTTCACATTCCGCTGGCTTTTTACGCCAGTCTGAACGTGCCCTAAAAGAGCCCAGAGTGCGCAACTCTGCATTTGTGACCTCACAGCGCAATTCAAGACTACTCGATGACATAATTATTATTACCACAAAGTACCGCCAGAGAGCCCTGCCTCGCAGGATCGCCCACCTTGATTTTACAGCCAGGGAAAGGAATACCGTATGGCAGAATGCAACAAAGTGTGTACACTGAGCAGGTTTTTGTGTGGAGCTCGTGTCCACTCGAAGGCTCGGATTGTCTGCAGAACGTGCAGTATGTGTACACAGTCCGTGTCGCATGACCTACAGACCGGAGACCACCGCCACAATACGACCACGAGAGGATGAGATGGTGGGGTGCTCTGGCGGTACTTTACTTTACATCTACTGACAGCTTGCGATGCAGTGCCATTGACGTCCTGCATCAGTCATGTCTCATTGGATGTACCGTGAACAGTACATAGCCAAGAGTGTGCAAGGATCCAGCTGTGATGGGTTCACCCATGGCGGAATGTTTTTTTTAATTGTGTCGACCTTTCCCGCTCTTGTCGTGTAGATACTGTGCGAGTTCATGATTTTCAGGACACATCGATCTATCGTTCGTTTTTCTGCTTTGACTACCGTAGCTGTCACGTAAAATCTGTTTGTACTTTGATCTCGGGCGACGCATGAAGAAAAAAGTTAAACATTTTGGTCGTTAAACTTTCTGGTTTTACAGTATATCATGGTACTTAGGGGGCGTTCGAATTGTCTTCATCAACTGTTCAAACAAATTTTATAAAGAGATTAGGGGCCGTCCAAGGTTACCAATAATATTTTCAAAATGAAAAGTTTTCGTTTGGGGGTGGGTGGGTTTGATGGAGTTTCGTTTTGAAAATAATTATTGAATGCAGATCGAGAATGCCCAGTTACTTCTGGGTGTCGAAAATTGACATCAATATTTTATAGGAATTCGTTTTACCTGCAGAAAAGGTGGGTGGGTGGGTGGGGGCTGAAAAATACTGAAACTTGTCGTTTTGTAAAAACAGTCGGTAACCCCGGACGGCACCTTAGTTGAGGTGTCCCATTAGAACGGTTTCTATCATTTTTAGAGTTTTCAGTGGAATTGTCATGGCGATGATGACGTCCAATCAGATCGACCATCTCCACGTACGGCGTGACTTAGCTATTCCAAACTCTTCAAAACTTATCCACCTCTCCCATCGGGTGAGGTTGTGAAGTTTGCAGGAGTTTGCAGAAGTTTCCAGGAGCTTCGTTTTTCTGAAGAAGCCATTAAGGCCACCTCTTCAGAAAAAGGAAACTCCTCGAAAAGTCAAAGAGTGACAATTCGAACGCGCCATTTACTGTGGTGGACAGTTACTCTTAACTCGTCGCCATAATTATGTTCTTTTCTTTCTCAATG
>NC_088655.1:22303419-22340919 GCF_964019385.1 Sycon ciliatum | reverse complement strand
TAGTGCAGAGAATGTTGGAAATTTGGAAAAACGCAAAGAGAGGGAAAGAAGACGCTTGATAGAAGGAAGTGTCTACTTCATTGTGTGGATTTGCGTCTTTGCTTGCGAAGGTATAGATAGCGAAACTGTTCGTATTGGTAGATTTTTTGACCAGACGAGAACGCTTGCAGACACCAGTGCAGGCACTGCACCAGTCACACTACACACCAGCTAGAAGTTGCTCCTGACAAGCCTTGTTTGTTTGAAGAGGTGGCATCAACAAAATTATTACTATTTGTACTTACGGATATTGATGGCATACTTACTCTCTCTGCAACATGAAATCTGGAGATCATCGATGAAAATATGTCCCCAGCCACCGCCAGCTCTGGTGGCGAATGCCAACTGGACCTGGCATTCACAAAGGAGATAGAGAGGATTGGAAAAAGGACTTTATTGATCATCATTGTCAGTTCGGGCCCCGTGATACTCCCACATACGCTCCGATGATACCTCGGTTAGCCGGACCCCGAAGTTACAGCAGGGCCTGCTGGAGAGCCGGGTCAGCCGGGTCACGCGCCCGGCTGGGGAACTGCACGACCTGGCTGAACAGATAACACCGGGTCCAGTCTGACCCGGCTGAAAAATTCTCAAACTGACAATGGATTCCTAAAATACCGGTATTTTACGACTCGCGGACCCCATCGGTTGCAAATCTAGCGCAACCGTACACACTACAGTCTACAAGCGATTGAAACTCGGCTTGTGTCAACTGGGGTCAACTGGTTTGAGCGCGATCTGGCCAGCGGCGAGCAGGAAGTCAGGACATTGAAAGTCGATGGGGCAGACAGTCAAAAGCGTAACTTTGGCTATAGCTTTTGACACAGTTGCAAGTTTTGAGCAGGCTTTTTGGTTGTTTTTCTGCCGGATGATCTGACCCGGCTGGCCTGCATGCGCCAGGTTCACTCTGACCGGGCTGTGTTGAATGTCTAGAGCAGGCCCTGGTTACAGGCATTTCGAACTGCCGGGCAATCTTTGGGGAGAGCTTCAGTGGAAATATTACTACCTTTTTGTCTTTTTGCGTGGAAATAGTGATGTCACATGCCATATCTATGGCCTTTCTCCATCAACATGTGTGTGATTCGGAGTTACAGACATTTCAAAGTTATGGGCAGCAGGTCATTACAGGCTTAATGGTCACGGATTTACCATGGTTGGGGACGTGGAGGAGGCTATGGTGGGGAGGGGGGGGGGGGGGCGGGGAGCAGGTCACTACAGGCTTAATGGTCACGGATTTACCATGGTTGGGGACGGGGAGGGGGCTATGGTGGGGAGGGGCGGGGGGAGCAGGTCATTACAGGCTTATTGGTCATGGATTTACCATGGTTGGGGACGGGGAGGGGGCTATGGTGGGGAGGGGCGGGGTGGGGGGGGGGGAGGGGAGCAGGTCATTACAGGCTTAATGGTCACGGATTTACCATGGCTGGGGACGGGGAGGGGCAGGGTGGGGGTGGGGTGGGGAGCAGGTCATTACAGGCTTAATGGTCACGGATTTACCATGGTTGGGGACGGGGAGGGGCTATGGTGGGGAGGGGCGGGGTGGGGGGGGGGGGGAGGGGAGCAGGTCATTACAGGCTTAATGGTCACGGATTTACCATGGCTGGGGACGGGGAGGGGCGGGGTGGGGGTGGGGTGGGGAGCAGGTCATTACAGGCTTAATGGTCACGGATTTACCATGGTTGGGGACGGGGAGGGGGCTATGGTGGGGAGGGGGGCAGGTGATCACAGGCTTAATGGTCACGGATTTACCATGGCTGGGGACGGGGAGGAGCTATGGTGGGGAGGGGCGGGGTGGGGATGGGGTGGGGGAGCAGGTCATTACAGGCTTAATGGTCACGGATTTACCATGGCTGGGGACGGGGAGGAGCTATGGTGGGGAGGGGCGGGGTGAGGATGGGGTGGGGGAGCAGGTCATTACAGGCTTAATGGTCATGGCCCTACCTGTACAGTCTCGTTGATGGCTCTGAGGGTGAGTGAGGCAGCCTGAACACTCTGCCAACTGTTCGCCGTGCCGTTAGCAGACAACCTGAACAGCGTTCGGTTGCGTCGCGCGCCAATTGCGTACACGGAGAGTGCACCGTCCACAAGCTTCGATGCCGCTACGCTGAACGTGATGTTGCAGGTCCCGCGCCGGAATATCTGAGGTGCAGAGGGAGGTGTCAGAGGCAAAACATTGGGGTATATGCATAATACTCCCGCCATTTGATCTTGAGGGGCAAGTCCACTGAAACGGTACACACTGTAATACTAGTCCAAGGTCATAAACCTTTTACGAACATACCCACAAATGCCGTACTGTAAAGGCCATATTATAACAAAGTGCTAACTCTAACGAGTTACAGGAACAGTGGATTAAATACAGTAAGAAGGTAGTAAAACAGCGCAAAAAAAAAAGAAAAAAAAGAAAAGAAAGAAAGAAAGAAGATAGCTAAAGTAAACAGCGAAAATTGCAATAACGAGTTAACGAGGAGAAATCTGTCATTAAAATAGAAATCGTTATACAGAAATCGATACTTATACTGTCCTATTGAGCGTTAGGAATGAGTGAGAATCGTTAGCTTTGGTACCCGTAAACTAGTCAATTTTGGGTAGGGGTGAAACAATTATACCGAGTACTCGAGTACTCGCTCGGTTTTTTCAAAAATAATCCTAATCGGAATAAATCAGAGTACTCGTTCATACATGGTGCATGCATTTATCACAGAAATCTGCAGTTTCAGAGCAGCAGTCGGCAGATATTGAGGTGCAGACTGTGTGTTGAACATTTGTTCACGAGTAGAGAGAGCCCAAATGACCCACGAACCGATATACCCAAGAAAAATGACTGCTACTCGGTTCAATCAGGGTTGTATCATGTGATTTTAAGGCCCTTGGTGTGCAATTTTTAGGGGATGAAGAACACTCAAATACTCGAATTTTCGATCGGAGAAAATCAGAGTACTCGAACTCGGGATCTCAGTGCCAACTTTCACCCCTAATTTTGGGAAATCGTTATAATATGCGCCTCGTTAGAATAATGGCTTTTACAGTACTACAACTGCCTGCACCTGCCCAATATGGGACAAGTCGCCCCTCGGGAAGGTGGTGACCATGTTTTATGCACAAACCCAAGAGTACATGAAAACCAGAGTGTGAAGCTCGGATGGGTGGCTGTCACGGCGGAATTCCGTGATTACATCATTTTAGTGATGTAGTGCGTACAAGCAGGATTCAAGCAGGTCTCTTTCTAGCTAATTCTGCACAACTGCAGCTCAGTTGTACGCACTTCGCCATTTCCCGCCTCAGATCTGCGCCAAATATGATGTAATCACGGAATTCCGCCGTGACAGACACCCATAGCAGAAAAGGCCCCAAGCTGCACACTCTGGTTTTCATGTACTCTTGATAAACCCCATTGTATTTGATGAACTTCATGACATTTTACGCAGGCACAGAGACTCCAATCTGGAGCACCATGACAACCAGGACCAAGGCAGAGGCATAGCCCGTATGCACGAGGGGCACGTGCACCCCCTCCCCCACCCCCCCCCCTCCCCCCCCCCTATGTTCACCATGCACATACTAGGGAGGTTTCGCTCTACGGAATTACGTATGAAAATAACGTATGAACTGCACGGAAATTTCATACGTAAAAATCAAAGCTGTTGGGTTTCGCGGCTCTACGTGATTTCTCCACGACTGCTCAACATGCGTTGTTGCTTTGGAGACGCGTTGGCTGCATGGGCCCACTGCATGCAACATGAACCGAAACCGCGTTTTCCATGATATTTTGCACGTGGTGTACGGTGTGTGTACCTTGTGTTTCGCGCGGCTTGAATGTTGCCATGGACAAATGCGGAAAATGGGAAAAAAATATTTCAAAAAGTCCTACGGAGGACCAAACGCAGGAAAGAGCTTTCCTACGGAGGACCCAACGCAGGAAAGAGCTTTCCTACGGAAATCCGTAGAGAGATTTACGTTTGAAAGTTGCCCTCGCTCCCCGGCGCGTACGACATACGGATTTTCATACGTAATTACGTAGAGCGAAACCTCCCTAATGACCATGAATGACATGCACCAGTCATCCTTACACATATGGGGCCATGTTTCACTCTACCTGCCAGAGGTGAAAGACAATTAAATTTTGCAAGTAAACACACACGTATGGTGGGCAGGGTCCGGCGGATTCTGCCGGCAGAGATATTGGCAGAATTCGGTACTTTTTCTGGTAAGTTTCATGCATGTTTGGTATGTGGATAAAGAAATGGAGCAGAATTCGAGGAACTGCCCGCCATAAGGTTTGTATGGTTCTGCCAACTTCACTGCTTTTCGAGCAGAATCTGCCACCTTTTCGAGCATTATCCGCCAATGGGTCACGCACTTCTATGGTGTGGTGACCATGTACTGGAACACATCATTGTACATATTCAGTGGAGGATTTCCCAACAACAATAGTCTACATTGAAAGGAGTTCCATTATAATGGGAGCCTGTAGGGTGGCGATGGCAAACATCGGTGGAGTGTTGGGCATGTACTGAGGGCACTTCTGTGGTGTGTTGAGCATGTACTGAGGGCACTTCTGTGGTGTGTTGAGCATGTACTGAAGCACTTTTGTGGTGTGTGGAGAACATGTACTGAAGCACTTCTGTGATGTGTTGAGCATGTACTGAGGGCACTTCTGTGGTGTGTTGGGCATGTACTGAAGCACTTCTGTGGTGTGTTGAGCATGTACTGAGGCACTTCTGTTGTGTGTTGAGCATGTACTGAGGCGTCAGGCGAAATAGCACGTCATAGTACATTTGAGATCAGCGGGAAGAAGATGACGACGTCCACTAATTTAGTATCAGTGCACACGAATCTGCTGTGTGTGTGACTCTGTGTGTCAGCTATGATATCATCTTCTGTGGTTCCATGCCTAGCATGTACGTCTGAACCATCCTGCGAAGTTTGAATGACGTAGGTTGAGCGATCGCTCCGCGAAACATACTTTTTGAAATTCTCTCCATAGTATATCTTCCACCATTGAAATTTCGAATTTCTTCAAAAAAGTGCTGAGAGGGGTGGCTTGCAACCTCGATATGGCTTGTTCCAGGCATGCTTTGGAGCCATCTTCTGTTGAAGTAGTGGCGGGGATCGGCCCTGCAACTGCTACAACAAAAAATGATTCGATCTGAGAAAGGGTGAGACCGCGAATCTCAGTTGAATATTGAGTATTTCAAGCCTTTTCACGACGAAGATGGAGTTCTTTTTGGAGATGGACGTCGCGGCAAAGGACATGGTGTCCGACTTCTGGCGTCTGGTGAAGCCAGGGATCATTTGTCCAGTCAGGTCGGCAGCCTAAGGGCGCGTTCAGACTACCGATAAAAAGTGACCGATTGGGAAAGTCGCCGAGGTGATTTGATCACGTGACGTTACTGGCACGTTACCGGTGGGAAAGTTTTACTGCCGCGGCTGCTGCGGCAGTAAACTTTTACCGGCAGTAAAAAAGTGCTCAGGCTGCATGCGCGCTGCGAAAAAAAGGGAAAATCCCTTGTCAGTGCCGCGGTGAGAGCTGAAAACTTCACGGTAACGTTAGTTTGTTATCGGTAGTGTGAATGTCCTTCACGGTTTATCGGCATTCACGGTTTGACGGGGTTCACGGTAGTCTGAACGCGCCCTTACCGTCGGTAAGCTTGTGTTTGGATCCCGTTCTGCTCGATGTGGTAGATCACAAACAATTTGATATCGCACAAATTGATCTCAGCATCGTGCGTACGGTATTTTATATTCAGAAAATCCTAAAGTGTCTCTGTGTGGCCGTCCTATGCCACGAGAAACTCCAATCAGGCTCCTATGTCCTCTGCCTTCATGATTGAATGTCCACTTCGTTTGAACAACGAACACAACAATCGAGGACGGCTTTGCAATGAAAAATACAGCTATACTGGAGCTGAAAAAAAGAAGAAAAAAACGTGCTCAGGATGAGTCTCGAGTACACGCATACTCTCCCAGCAGGTGAAAAGCAAATTTTTGTGAAAAATGCGTGTCGCCGAGTGACCAGTAATTTCGCCTGACGGCACTTCTGTGGTGTGTTGAGCATGTACTGAGGGCACTTCTGTGGTGTGTTGAGCATGTACTGAAGCACTTCTGTGGTGTGTTGAGCATGTACTGAGGGCACTTCTGTGGTGTGTTGGGCATGTACTGAAGCACTTCTGTGGTGTGTTGAGCATGTACTGAGGCACTTCTGTTGTGTGTTGAGCATGTACTGAGGGCACTTCTGTGGTGTGTTGAGCATGTACTGAGGGCACTTCTGTGGTGTGTTGAGCATGTACTGAGGGCACTTCTGTGGTGTGTTGAGCATGTACTGAAGCACTTCTGTGGTGTGGAGACCTTGTGTGACCTCTTATTACTGTACAAGTACAAAGTTTCGTTTGGAATTAACTTTCGCTATCGGTATTTGTTAGGGGCACGGAATAACTAAAGTTTGTACCAAACTAAAGTTTTTTTTCTGAACGTTCATGGTGACATACCTCGACCGAAAACGAAATTTAGTACGTAACAAGCCTGCTGGTGGAGTGGTCTAACGAAAGATTTCGTGAACGAAAACTTGTTCTTATACGGCAACCATTTTACCTATTTCCGCTATGCGCCGGCAGTGCCCATACCAGCCATCTGCAGGTTTTGCTGACTACACTGGCTACGGAAAAACCGGAAACTTTCGGTGGAGATTTATTTTCAGTAACTTCAGTACAGGTGATATTACCGAAATAGAACGCGACCTAAATTCAATCGGGCCATGCAACACAATGTGCTAAATGCACTATTGGATCTGGAAAACTGGCTTACTGATAAATTGTCTAGCCACCGAACCGTTGTTTTGGGGGAAATACCAAAGAATATTACACCACCTAAAATTCGCCTACGGCCCTCACGCTGACCTGTAAGGTACTAGCAAGACGTAAGGCCCTCCCTGTGTGTGGGGTGTCTGGATACATGTGTGAAAGCAAAGCAGCAGTTGAACACTGTTCCTGTGATTAGACTTACTCCAAGCAGTGGGTCTGTGGAATACATGGCGACGGACTCGGGGACTGCGGCATCCTCCCCGGAGAAAAAGGCAGTCCTAGCAGCTGTTGAGATGCGACAGAAGCATGCAGGGTTGCAAGCAGTCAAACACACATGCATCGCTTCAGAGCAATGTAAACTAAGGGTGGGTTCTTATATTCTCTAGCTTCTCGGAGAAGAAGAAATGAGAAGTTGAAGAAACATGTTTAGTACAACAACGGGTCTCGAATAATTTTTGAGATATTTTGCACATGTGAAGCAATATGAAGCACCAAAGGGGCCGCGATCTTGAGCCACGGATGCAGTACGCATTGTGTGCATTGAAAAAGGGAAATACGTACACTCATGATCAACACAATGCTTTTAGCTGTAGTTCACATGCGCTGATCCCCAACCGCGGGAATCTCCAAGTTTCAACCACCTCTGAAGCTTGGAGAGCTTTGTGGAGTGCCTCCTAAAATTCGGACAGGGTACAAGAACAGCTCTCGAGCATTTCCGAGAGTCTCCAACTTTTCCGAGAGCATTTAAGAACGCACCCTAAGCTTGTCATGATATGGGATTTTCCGTCCTTTGACCACTTCATGGTGGGTCTGATCTACGTCCCTTCCACTGCTTTCGAGCTGCATATGCGCCTTGATCCAGAGAGAGCGGTGGCGTTCGTGCGGATGCTGAAAACTGGGCCTGCAGCCGAGGCTCATGAGAACAGTGCATTTGTTTTGGTCCTGGTAGCTTGCCATGATGCTAGCTAGACACATGTGCCTGCTATTAAGCTAAAGAGTAATCGATAGGTGAAAATCCACGATCGTTTCAGCCCGAATTAAAATAATACCGGAAGACAAAAATAGTCCCAACGCTAACCCCAGAAGCAAGGAGTTACAGAAAGGCCAGTTATCACCTCGCTGAGCAAGCGAAGAGCTTTTGAACAACTCACGGCTTCCATCTGGCGATTGTATACTTATAAAACGCCAATCTCCCAGTGCAAATCCCTTGGGTGAAGTTTTGTACTCCATCGGTTTGAAGATAGTGCATTTTGCCTCTGTGCAACGAACCAACAGATTTAGAGCAATATACAAGTGCATTGGCACACACACACACACGCATGCACACACACACACGCGCACCCACACACACACACACACACACACACACACACACACACACACACACACACACGCATGCACACACACACACATACACACACACACACATGCGCACACGCGCACACACACACACACACACACACACACACACACACACACACACACACACAAAGACGCACGCACGCACACAAACCCGCACACACGCACACACACACACATACACATACAAATTTCGACAGAGGTTCAGCATGCACATAATGTGCATGAATGACATGCACCGGCCATCCTACACGTATGCACCCACCCCCCCCCCCCCCCCCCCCACACACACACACACACACAAAAAGGGAGGACAAGCTACGCTCCTGGAATTCGTTGTACTGCGTATTCACACACCCTGCGGTATGGAATGATACAGCCATACTTCTCACAAGGCCGGTACGATCAGACACCGCTTATCCGGATCCCTCGCCATCCGGAAGAAAATCGTTGGTTACCAATTTACAGCATATGCCATGCTTACATACAGTATGTGTGTGTGTGTGTGTGTGTGTTCAAGTATCAGGTTTCCTCGCCTATCCGAATATTTCTTAATGGAAAACCTTACACACATGCCATCTTCAATCCAAGTGGTCTCTTCGCTGGAAAATTTAATCAAAATAATTCTCAATCAAATTTTCGGCCAGGAGCCATCGTCAGGATTGAGGAGAAAAACAAGTGAGGTGGACCTATAACAGGCAACACATGTGGAACGAAACTACGCCATAAAAAATTGCACCATAATTTCGGCACAGGCACACACACACACACACATACCCATGTACATGCCAAAACACTGAGACACACACTCATACTCACACTCGCACCAACACTCACACTCACACAAGCCCACAATCCAAATCACACCCACACCCACACACAAAAAAAAGAATAATACCAATGTGCCTGAAAACAAGGTGTGAATAGTGGTGGGACTATGGCAAAAAAAAAAGGAGAGCCAGTTCATCAGCAATGGAACGCTTCAACTCGAGCAAACTGCAGCAGGCGCAACACAGAGAAATAGAAATGATGTATTTCCAGATGCAAGCTGACAATGTATTTGCAGGCATCTTCAGCAAGTACTATCCGGTTATTTATTTGTGGAGAACGGATGTGTGCGATTGAACGCGGTCTTACTGTATGTACAGCTGCGCTTTAGTGAAATCCAAACCAAAAGGCATAATTGTTGCAAAAGAAGGTTCCACGAGCGGGAGTCGAATCCAGCACCCCTGTCTTTCCGGGACAGTGCCCTACCGATTAGGCTACCGGCGATCATACACACTCATGGGTCCTTCTTGCTACACTGCTCCCCCGCCCCAACAGGCTGTGTCCTCATGCCGTACCCACTCGGGGGGGGGGGGGGTACTAGTACGATGGGTCATGGGTTCGAGCCATTGCCAGGCGCCAATGTTGCAAAAGAAGGATCCACAAGCGGGATTCAAACCCGGCACCCTGTCTTTCCGGGACAGTGCCCTACCGATTAGGCTACCGGGGCTCACACACACTCATTGGTCCTTGCCACATATTTGGTGCCTTCGGCTTGAAGGGACATTGCCGCCCTGGAAGTGGTATGAAAGCGATACTTGTACACAAGTCTTGACTAGTTTGAGGGAAGGACACAAACGGGAAAAGTCTGAAGAAAAAAATTGACTGTCACCACCAGGACTTGAACCAGGAACCCTCGCTTGTAGCTAGAGATGCTCTCATGTACAAATACAGTGTTGTAATCAGACCTGGTCCAGGGCACCAGTTTTCCACTTCGGGTTGAATTTCAGTGAGCAGCGCAACTGTACTCTGTAAGTGGGTGCCACTGAAAACCACCCGCTTTCGTTTCGGGGTGCGATTAATCAGAGCTCTGATGTACAGCCAGGCATACGCTCCACAATAATGTCCAAATGCACTGCCGCATTAACTAACGTCTTTCCCTCTGATCTACTCACCTCCCGCCGTTTAGGCGCTGCATCTGCGCCTTTGATCCTAGAGGGTGGTGGCGTTCCCACGGCGGATGCGGAAAACTCGGCTTCCAGCCGAGTCTCACTCGAACCGTAAAAAAAAATTTTTTTCCCTCCAACCAGCTAACACTGCTGCTAGCCCAGGAGCTGTGGCATGCTTCATGATCTACAGCAAGAAGGGGCAGCAATGCCTGTAGCTATGGTGAAGTAAAAATACAGATTGCAGAACATAACATGTGTCCCATTTAGACCTCCTAGAATCACAGTACAGGGCACATGGTACCTGCACACTCAGAGTTATTGTAATTTCCCAAGTTTTCGGTGTACTTTTATTTTCGTCACTTTCGGTGCATCTGTTTCATACCTAAAAATCTCAATACACCGAACAAACACTAACACACATAATACAATAGGGAACTGCTGTGCTATACCTAAAGTTTCTGTTCACCAAACCTGGCCTTTTGCCCTCGTACCGAAAATATCGAGCACCTAAAATTTCTCAAATTGGACTACTCAATCTGTGGACAGAACTGTTTCGTCCTTTGTGGACTCATCAGCACAGCACAGAGAAAATGAGGCCGAACTTGATAGCAATGACAAATTAATATATTTTCCAAAGCCAAATTTAAACCAGGCCCGAAAGAACCTTGCCAGCCAGAGTGCTCAAACTGACAAGTCAGTGAGGTCTGCATAATGCAAACAGCAAAGGCACTACCCCATATGAGAGTGCTCAACTACTGAAAGAGCTGGAGCAAAATACTCAATCTGCGGACAGAACTGTTTCATCCTTTGTTGACTCATTAGCGCGGCACAGAGAAAATGAGGCCGAACCCGATATCAATGAAAATTGAACTTTCCAAAGCCAGATTAAAACCAGGCCTGAACTAACCTGAGCAACAGGAGATGTCGAATTGTCCCACGCTGTAAGACCCCCGGTGTATTTCGCGGGTGAAATTTAGCTGGACGGGTTTAACGCGGACAGTAGTTTCAAAAACAATCTGGCAGAGTGGGACACAGACAGAGAAGAGAGCTCATTCGAAAGGTGAACTGACGAGATGGAGTAGCGGTGTGGTCGGGATGGCAGTCGGGATTCAGTCAAGTGCGAAGTCAAGCAAGTCGCTGGGGATAGCAGGCATGAGCTTCAGTCTAGAGATCAAGAAAAATTGTTAGTCCCAGTGCGTCCAATGTTAGTAGGCGTATGCCTGTTTTGATTCCCACTATAAATATTGTATGCCTACACCTCAAGTTTCCTTCCTATTCTACAAATTGATTGACTGTCCTGCCACCCTTCTTTCCCATTTGCTGTGTAGCGCTCCTGCTCACTTTTCTTCTATCGTATTCTCCTCTGTTTGGCGTGCATGAGCAGAGCTGATACCAAGACCGTTGATCGGTTTAGCTGCTCTTGCCCCGGCTCCACTGCTTCGGCTGCCACGGCTATGTGTATCTCTGTGCATTTTGCCGGCGTTTGCACCATGATGGTTTGTGGTTATCTTATAAAAATTAATGTTTAACCTCTTTACCGGGCTAGAACGAGAAACTGGAACCAACTTGAACCGATCTTAAAAGTCAACCTTTCATGACCTAGAACTGAACAAGGAAAGGGGGTCCATAAAGCATTCGTGGTTTGTCAGGCCAGAAGGTCCTGCTGATGGCCATGCTGAAAAGGGCAGTTAATAAAAAACTAGGGGCGAAACAGCCATTGAACCTGAAAATCAACACCTCGACCCTGGGGAAGATCGACAAAAATCGGATTTGCACAGCCCTCGAACCGGAAAATCAACACCTCGACCCTGGGGAAGTCGGACAAAAACCCGATTTGCACAGCCCTTGAACCGGGAAATTGACACCTCAAGCCCGGGGAAGGTCGACAAAAACCGGATTTGCACAGCCCTTGAACCGGGAAATTGACACCTCAAGCCCGGGGAAGGTCGACAAAAAACGGATTTGCACAGCCCTTGAGCCGAGAAATTGACCCCTCAAGCCCGGGTTAGGTCGACAAAAACGGGTTTGCACAGCCCTTGAACCGGGAAATTGACAACTCAAGCCCAGGGAAGATCGACTCGTCGTCAGGCTCAACTCATAACAGGTAAATTACGGCAGATAACTATGAGGTTCTCACTGAAAAGCTTTTGTGTACAGCTGTGAAGTTGGTCACGACCCAATTACTTCCATCAGAGTCCAGGCTGATTAGGGGCCGTCGATCAATTTCATGAGGGTACAGAACGTACATAACTGTGTTTCCAACTGCAGTAGAATGGAAAAATAATGCGACAAACACAGGTAGTGAATAGGAAGTTGAAAGTGTGGCTTGCATCTGGCTTGCAAGTGTTGAGTTTCAGAGAGAAAAGGGCAGTACGAGGCATGTGGCCTCTAATTTCCTAATACTTTGAAATTCTCCGTGGGGTCCCAATTTGAATTTGCAATTCGTAAAAGAGAATAATAAAAATATTCACTAGTTTGAGGGAAAGAGACAAACGGGAAAAGTCTGAAGAAAAAATTGACTGTCACCACCAGGACTCGAACCAGGGACCCTCGCTTGTAGCTAGCGATGCTCTAACCACTGAGCTATGGTGTAGAAAAAATAAAAATAAATATTATTTTGTTGAACTCCTCCAAGCAAGGGTCTCGGATTGAGCGTTACCAATGCACACCTGTGTAGTTCATGAAAAGGTGGCAGGGGTGTAGGACACGCTATGGTCACAACTGTCTTCGGAGTAACACGACTTGCTACAGCTGACCCAGTGGATCAAAAGTTCAAAACTACTGATTTTGGCTACAATTTTCGAAAATTGTCAGCAGACCCCCTCTCCCCCTCTCCCCCACGCCTCTCAAGAAGTAAGTTGTACCTCAGAGCCCTGGCCGTACTATGCTCAACTACCTGCAGTAGCTTTCCAGGAAGCCAAAGACCGTGAAATTTGCAGAATGGACGCCCGATCCACGGAGTTTTACGTGTGGAGTGTTTTCAGTGAAAAATACCCCCTTTTTCGCTGATCCTTAGAGCCCTGGCAGCAATACCTCGCAGCAGTCAAAGGATTTTAAGTATCTGTTCGACAGTCTGCTATAGGGTACTGCCGGGTGCTCAGGAACTGGGGGGGGGGGGGGGGCAGGGTTCTAGCCTGGCCTGTTCGCATTTTTAGCGAACACAGCAGTTTCGTCCTTATTCGATGGTACAGTCAGACCTTGATTAACCGCAAACATCCGTCTTCCTCAAAAGAATTCCGGATAGGCGAGGGAACTGGATAATCGAACAACGACTATGTAGGCTGTACATCTGTAACCAGCTACTTTCTTCCTGATGGCGAGGGATCCGGATTAAAGAGGACCGGTTCAGCGAGGTCTGACGGTACAGTCATGCATGTACATAAATTTATGCAGAGTTATACTTCTGAGCGTACATGACAGTGGTGCAGATTACAGTTTCCGTTCTCCCCGCATGCGAGCGCCTTTAAAGCCATGGCCGTATAAAGTAAAACCCGTGATGGCGACCACTCGGATATGGCCACCACTCGGATATGGCGACCACTCGGATATGGCGACCACTCGGATATGGCGACCACTCGGATATGGCGACCACTCGGATATGGCCACCACTCGGATATGGCGACCACTCGGATATGGCGACCACTCGGATATGGCGACCACTCGGATATGGCGACCACTCGGATATGGCGACCACTCGGATATGGCGACCACTCGGATATGGCGACCACTCGGATATGGCGACCACTCGGATATGGCGACCACTTGGATATGGCGACCACTCGACCATGGCGACCACTTTTCCGTGTCACGGACGCATTCACATTCAAAACAGCTCGGACAAGGCAACCACTCGCTCAACGCGACCGGCGACCACCAACCCGCGACCGCGTTGCACAGTGCTAGTACATGTAAATGCATGCATTGCATGGTGCACCATGCATGTTAGCAAGAGTACATAACCCCCCAGAGTGTTCAACGCCGATCCAGCTCTGCATAGGGTCTTGGTCGAGCGGAATCGAATCTTCAGATGTCACGCGACCACTCCACACCAGCGCAAGGCCGGTCTCGAGGCAGGGCACCGTTGTTTTTGATCCGAGAGTACCCGCGACTCCCCGGGTTCCCCTCAGATGTGTACGGTATTATGACGCAAAGATCCGATTACGCTCGACCACCCCTATGCAGAGCTGGATCAGGCGTTGATCACTCTGGGGGGTTATGTACTCTTCATGTTAGATCTACACATCAGTGCAGGAAGTGTACAATATGTAGATATTCATGGTGCGTGCACGACACTTGACAGGTCTGAGGACCCCAGGCACATGAGTCGTGCTAGAGTAGCATAGGTGTGTGCACTGTGATACACTGATCAAAACGATGTATCACATGTGGATATGGTCACGTGACGCACTGGACCTGGATAAGAAGACCACCTGGCCAGGGCGACCACTTCGTCCCTTGAGGGGTCGCCTTAGACAGGTTTCACTGTGTTCGCAACACCCCTGCTTTCCTAGTTATTTTTAGATGCAAAACGACTCACCCACTATGCCATGCCATAACGGTCAAAGTCCACACAGAAATTTCAAACTAAATCCAGGTGTTCACCCTGCCTGCTGGGTTGTAAGATTGTTCGTATAATACCAATGTCCTATTCCTTCACTTTCACAAAACATACTTCAAGTGTCATTTCATTTATGAAGCCGATGGCTTTATAACTGAGACTGACTTTATAATGGAATATTTCTCCATGGCTTTAAAGGTACAGGTAGACGGTATCTGCAAGAAAATACAGCCTAGACCGTTCTGAAAAATCGGTGAAATAATTCTAGCCTGGCTGTTCTTCGGCGCTCGACAATAGTGTAGTATTCCTGTTGAGTGTTTCCAAACCTCTTGCAAATATCAGCCATGCCACTTCTTTTCATAGAGACAGAAGAACGAGCAGTTGTGGTTTCCTAGCTCTGAGTTTCATGAACTAAAGCGGTCATCAGACAACACTTGACACTGACGCTGGCCTGAGAGTAGTGCTATATACATGTACCATGCATGAGGCAAGCCCAGTATAACAATTGCAATGACAATTGATCTACGTGGAGATAAAAGTTAAATAATAGCTATGAAAAGTATGAATGTCGCAGCCATCACCACGCAACATGACAATTAATTTTGTTCAAGGTTTTAGATTGTGTGTTGCCAGAATCGATTTTCAAGCTCCGATCACACAATCCAAAACCTTGAACAAATTGTCATGTTGCGCGGTGATGTCTGCGGCATTCATACTTTTCATAGCTATTAGCAATAACAATTACTTCTTTTTATAGAAATCAGCTTCATTCAGAGGCATTCCCTAGGCTTACGTCGATAAAAGGCCTTGTTATTATAGTACTCGAAGCTTGCACTGCAGGTCATTGCTACCTCTGGCAGGACGATCACTGGTGAGGTGATGGAGCTGGTGTGCACCTCAGCGCCTGAGGCATGCTGAATGCGCCGGTCTGAGGTGGGGAAGAAATACATGAGAAAGAATCCAAGAATGTGTGAGATATAGAGAATGAATGTGTGTGTGTGTGTGTGTGTGTGTGTGTGTGTGTGTGTGTGTGTCATTCTCCTGGGTGGTTACCAACAGCCAGTGCATGCCGGAGTATGTGGTGTGATGTGTGTGCGGGAAAAAAAATGAATAGACCAAAAATAGGGATTCACTGGCCAGAAAAATCACTTCAAATAGCTGTATGGTGTAGACCAGGCTGACTAGTGACGGTCAATTCTTCAGCCTTGCAAGCTGTTGAATGGTGCAATCCCAGCACAAGTTGCTATGGCTTCTGCCGTAGCATTGCTATCATCGCCTCCGGCGATGGGCGTCAAAGGTCAAAGGTCAAAGGTGTGTGTGTGTGTGTGTGTGTGTGTGTGTGTGTGTGTGTGTGTGTGTGTGTGAGAGAGAGAGAGAGAGATTTAGAGAATGTGTGTGCGGATGCGCGTGTGAGTGTATGTGTATGTGAGAAAAGGGAGAGAGTGTGGGTGTATGTTTGTGTAGTGGTGTGGGCATGTGTGGATTTGGCATCTGTCCCCAGCTCTATTCTATATCATTCATGCCGGAACTGCTGCTGCATAGCCCCAAGTCTGAAGACTTGGCAACTTCACGCCTGCACCTGACTCTTGCGCTATGATACACGTCGCCTATGACACCCCTCGTAATTTCCCACCTTGCTCCCCCTTATGTTCTGGCTGCCCGTTTTGGATCCATCAGTTGCCTGATGATCGTAGAAACACGTGAAACGCAGAGTTGTAACAAAGCTTCCAAACTCTCTCTTGTGAGAAAGAATCCATCCGAGCTTCGGTGAGACTGCTTCACAACTAATGTGTTTGACTACAAATGCGGTAAATCAATTGTGCAGTCAGACCTCGCTTTTAACCGCACACATCCGTTTTCCACACAAAAAAAACACGGATAGGCGGGAGAACCGGATAATCAAACACACATACTGATGATAGTGTGCATATTCATGGCGTATGCTGTAAATCGGTAACGGTGACGATTCTCTACCGGATGGCGAGGGATCCGGATAAAAGAGGAGCGGATAAGCGAGGTCTGACTGTATTTTGTAGTCGCTTCCTACTTTTAAAGTCCTTACTGAAATGTGTCACACTCCTTGTGTAGTGCTGTTTTCACTTACGTAGTACTGATCCCCTGATCGATAACACTAATCTTATGAAAGTATAGATGACTACGATGTTTCTTTTCTTAGTTCAAAAATGGTTGCGCTAATCGACAGGCTCGTACGCCCGGAACGATAACCGCAATGTCGGGTATAAAAGCGAAGTGCTTATGATCGTATAAGCAGGGGTTGAAACCATGCTTCTATTCAAGTTATGCTTCTATTCAAAACATGTTCCTACGTCAACATTTTTCAGTCTACACTGTGCAGTTCACACATTGTCACATATGTAGTGTGCAAGTACATGCTATAGGCACGCTTCTATTCAAATCGTGATTCTGCGTCACGGCGCGCTTCGAAAAATCGGCTTCTATTCGAGTCATGCTTCTATACGGGTCATGCTTTTATCCGGGTCATGCTTTTATACGGGTCATGCTTCTATACAAGTCATGCTTGTGTACAGGTCATGCTTCTATACAGGTCATGCTTCTATACAGGTCATGCTTCTATACGAGTCATGCTTCTGTACAGGTCATGCTTCTATACAGGTCATGCTTCTATACAGGTCATGCTTCTATACGAGTCATGCTTTTATACAGGTCATGCTTCTATACAGGTCATGCTTTTATACAGGTCATGCTTTTATACAGGTCATGCTTTTATACAGGTCATGCTTTTATACAGGTCATGCTTTTAAACCTTACACTACAGTAAGTGATGCGGAATGAAACTAGGCTTCATGTAGAAAGAGATGTAAAACAGAGAGGTTCCAGGCTGTCCAAGAGAGTGCTCAATACCGAGAGAGGTAGAGCTGGTTCAAGCAATAGGAGGACAGAGAAGGTGTTTTACTCCGAGTTTCACGCTTAGTGCGTGAAACTCGGAGTAAAAACACTTTCTCTGTCCTCCTATTGTTTGCTTTATAGAAAGAGATACTTGGTTAACCACGACCTTTAATCCTGCTGATGAACCATGTACGCACGTTCCACTGTCCAATCGCATGTCTCGGCAGCGCATAAGTCTTCCCGCCATCTTAGTTGATTCTGCAAAAGTCGGCTTCTATCAAGTTTATAGACCTCAGCGCAGACTGAATCCGATTCTGGATGAAAACATTCACAAAAAATATTCACACAAACACACGCATGACAAAAGCCAAGAAAAATGTTGCTTTAAGCGGGATTCACAGAAGCTTTTTTGCGATGCGACACGCGATGCGACGCGATCTGCGATGGATGCGTGCGATGCGAACTCGCGAAATACCATTCACAGAAGAAGTCAGCGATGCGACAAATTCTTACTGATTTGGGTACGTCACCATGATATTCGCTCGGTTTGACACAACTTGTAAAAATTTATAGGCAACTCTTGAACCTTTGTACAACTTTGCTGTAGAAAAGGTCAAAATCGTACGCCAAATCGCTTGTCGCATCGCATCGCATCGCAAAAGTTGAGCCAAGCTCAACTTCTGCGATGGCATGCGATGGCCCAGTTGCGGCAGTTGCGTGGGGTGCGACATGGCTGCGATTTGGGGTTTTCCCGGTTTCGCGCCTGTCGCATCGCGTGTCGCATCGCAAAAAAGCTTCTGTGAATCCCGCTTTAGGCATATTTTTTAGAAATTGTTCTTGTTGGCCAGTTCGCTGTAGAATGTCAGTAAGGTCGGTCAGTGTCGTGCAATGTTGTCGCACGAGCTGATTGTTTAGTAACTGGTGGTGTTAGTGGACATTATAGCGTAACTTTTAGTTCCTTTGTCCTTTTTCTTTTCTATGGATTGTTCTTGATTCATTTATGTGGTGGTAAATACACACTTGGCAAGATGGTGGTAAATACAAATTTTTCTTGATGTCCAAGTTTTGTTTAGCAAAGAAAAAGAACTTGGGTGGACCTTTTCTATAGATGAAGCTGTGAGAAGCCTCATTACTCCTGCAGACATCACTGCGGTTAAGACCGCCAAACACCAAGTATTTCATGTCCACCCTTGACGCCAAGCTGACGAACTATTCTACCATCAATGTGACCGTGTTGCATCGGAAGTGGCTACATCTGCTGTGTAGCAGGGTGGTCGAACGGTCATCAACAATAGAAACGGTTTCACATCTTTCTTTATGTTACCAAGTTTGTGCATGAAGTGAGTGATCATGTCAGTCTAGACAACAGAACCAACATGGCCAACAGCCTGACGAGTGGAGTTGGGACCGACACGGCTACCTCATGTGGTCATGTGGCAGATGTGAAACCACTCTCTACAGGCTTTGCCGGGTAAATATTCTCACTGAGATTCTCAAGTCAGGCATCGCTATCTAATTCGAGGTTTCTATTTATTCATCTCGCTCTCAATATGACAACAGTAGATATCCGTATTGTGTTGAACATGTGCCAATACAACGAAATCAACTCCAAATTTGCAACACAACGTGGAATTTCAAAGTTCTCAAAGAAAAAGTACCAATATTGTGAAGATACAGCTTTCAAAGTTCTCAAAAAATGAGTACAGTGGAGATTGGATATAACGAGACTCCTTACGGAGAGTAAAAAATGTCACTATATTCGATCTGTCACTAAACCCGATCTTCACAAAGGACTTACTAAACGGCTTGGGCAACAGAATTGTGTCGCTAAACTCAATCTGCCGTTATATTCAAGGTCGTTATATCCAATCTCCACTGTATTATTATCCTGAAGATATTACACCTTGAACCGCTAAACTGTGCTCAGAATCATGGCTAGGTGCAATATGCCAGTCACAATACCAGAGCTACCATGTCTCTGACTCTAGTTGGTGTCAAACAATTTTGCATTTTTCAGTTCAGGAAAGGGTTTCAATTTACGTTTTTCACATACAGTCATCAGGGGTGTAGGGTGCCCGGCCGCATTTCATGTATGTGCAGGATGGCTCGTCAGGCGAAATTACTGGTCAGTCGGCGTCACGCATTTTTCACAAAAATTTGCGTTTCACCTGCTGGGAGAGTATGCGTGTACTCGAGTCTCATCCTGAGCACGTTTTTTTCTTCTTTTTTTCAGCTCCAGTATAGCTGTATTTTTCATTGCAAAGCCGTCCTCGATTGTTGTGTTCGTTGCTCAAACGAAGTGGACATTCAATCATGAAGGCAGAGGACATAGGAGCCTGATTGGAGTTTCTCGTGGCATAGGACGCCCACACAGAGACACTTTGGGATTTTCTGAATATAAAATACCGTACGCACGATGCTGAGATCAATTTGTGCGATATCAAATTGTTTGTGATCTACCACATCGAGCGGAACGGGATCCAAACACAAGTTTACCGACGGTTAGGCTGCCGACCTGACTGGACAAATGATCCCTGGCTTCACCAGACGCCAGACGTCGGACACCATGTCCTTTGCCGCGACGTCCATCTCCAAAAAGAACTCCATCTTCGTCGTGAAAAGGCTTGAAATACTCAATATTCAACCGAGATTCGCGGTCTCACCCTTTCTCAGATCGAATCATTTTTTGTTGTAGCAGTTGCAGGGCAGATCCCCGCCACTACTTCAACAGAAGATGGCTCCAAAGCATGCCTGGAACAAGCCATATCGAGGTTGCAAGCCACCCCTCTCAGCACTTTTTTTGAAGAAATTCGAAATTTCAATGGTGGAAGATATACTATGAAGAGAATTTCAAAAAGTATATTTCGCGGAGCGATCGCTCAACCTACGTCATTCAAACTTTGCAGGATGGTTCAGATGTACATGCTAGGCATGAAACCACAGAAGATGATATCATAGCTGACACACAGAGTCACACACACAGCAGATTCGTGTGCACAGATACTAAATTAGTGGACGTCGTCATCTTCTTCCCGCTGATCTCAAATGTACGATGACGTGCTATTTCGCCTGACGGGTGCATGTCGTTCATGGTCATGACATGAATGCTGAACATAGGTCAAAATAATTTCTAGGAACTCCGAGATTCACGAGCCTCCGTGCCCGATGCGAGCTACTCGCCTGGTCATGGCCTAAGAAATCCGACCCGTGAGCCAGAAGCAGCGCTATGGCTCGTGTGGGTCAAGCGGCCAACTGACCTAATTGAAATGGAAACGTGTCGCTTCTTTTGACTCACGGTCAGATTTCTTTGGCATCGACTCTACTACATAGACATACACGCACACATATTTGATCAAACATTTGAGTTCTTTTATTCTCACGATGGCCTGTGGCCAATAAGAGAAAAATAATTACAGGCACGGGGATCAGATACAGAGAGATCAAAGTTTAGCTGCTTGCTGAGGCAGTAGCGACACTGTTGTTGTTGTTGTTGTTGACTTTTATTTTACTTCACAATTGCACGGGCATGATTGAAAATGTGCGCTTCCATACACGCCACACCAGTGCCAATAGAGAAGTTCTGCATTTCGAATTTCGAAGAACGTTTTCCGGCGGTTGCGAGTCGGATATGGAGTTTCGGAAGTTCAGATCACAAGCGGTTTTGCACTCCAAAAAGTTCTTTTCAACTTCTCAAAACCCGCGCTAGCTGCTAAGTTGTTGCTATGGGCAGCTAGAATGATGTGAGCATGTTTAAAAAAAACCTCATTGAACGGGAAATTCTCACAAATTACCGCCGATGTCACAACATCTTGGCTGGTATTGAAAAAGAAGCGGAAAATAACGCTTCTTTCTCGACGGCTCCTTTCTCGACGGCTCCTTTCTGTTCACCTTTTCCAAAGGTTCGCCTGCTCCGCCAACTTCCGAATCCAGTAGTGGAAAAGTATTCTGAAACTCAACGCGCAGAAAGGCTATCTAATAAGAACAAAGACACAACTTTTATCTCCGGCACACTATTCATCATTTACTTCCTCCGTTAACAAAAACTTCGTGATGGATTTTTGAGGGGCTGATTTGGGCACAAACTGCCGTGAAATGAGTCGCAATCACTTTCTTGGCCTTCCCCGGCATGCCATGAAAGAGGTACGATGCAAGGAAAGCGACCTTTCACAACAAGCCGAGCGGAATCGATGGTTGCGCTGTGGAAACTTAGGTGATGACAGTCATGGCGAGCGAAACTGAAATACCACTTCTCCGAGGGGTTATTGCGCTGCTTGGCCTCTCTACCACTTTAGCACTAAGTAAGTTGGAGAGCGGTAGAGAGTGATAAAACGGAGCAGCGAGCCCACAAAATGAGCGAGTGGACAAGGAGCTGCTCCGATCGCACGGCTCAATGAAAATAATTCTGAACTCAAGTTCTTGTTCAACCTGCGCAAAGCGCAGATTCGAATGCTGATGACCATGCATTATTTCAGAAGTATGCAGTCCGATACGAGTCTCATGGCTAAAGAAAGTCGACTGGACTTGCTAGCCGCTGCCGTTCAGTGCTGGCAGGGGTATCCATTAGAGAAAATGGAATCAGTTTGGCTCTGCCTTTACTCCTCGTTTCGCAGAGTTCTGGAGAACGAAGATGAAACCAGGGAGTCGTAAAAATATTTTTCACGACTCCCTGGTGGAAAAGAGTAAACGCCATCGCGGCGGATCACGCAGCTTGAAAGCCAACTTACTTGAACGACGGCGACATCAAGGTCAGCGGAGTGTGATCAAAGAAGCCGAGGCAAGGCTGAAACGAGCTGAACAACGACTTGAGAAAGATGACGACTCGCGTGCAGCAGATGACGACTCGCGTGCAGCAGATGACGACAGCCACGCAGGTGAAAAATGAATCGGGCGAAAGCGACGCAAACTGAACTCTCTGCTCATTCCGCCAACAGTTTCTCTTGTAAAGGCGCTGTACACAGGATGAACTAGCTTCGTCCAGTGATTATCAGTCGATACAAACTGTTCTTGACCTGTTCTAAGCGTTTTGATATCCATCAAAATCCATCACGAAGTTTTTGTTAACGGAGGAAGTAGATTATCCCAGTTATGCCTATTGTTGATAAATATGGTGGTAAAGACACACCTGGCAATATGGCGGTAAACACACGCCTGCCCACACACGCTCTCTAGGCTGCAAAGTTCTGGCAATTTCATTCTCCCAGTTATGCCTGCCTAGATAATTATCATGTTCAAGCGGAGAGCACTGCTCAAGACTATTTCTTCATTCCTTGCTTTGCTCACCTATTGCTCATCCCTACGTATACGGCTTTGGTATTATGGAAACCCCTCGATAGAATCCTTTTAAAAAGAATAAAAATTACAAATTACAATCAGGGCAAAACAAAATACACTGCTTCTTACCTGCTGCGGCAACAGCCAAGTACAGAGCCAGAAGGCACACGAGTCGCCCGCTGACATGCATCTGTGCGCTAATGGCACCGGGTCCCGCAGAACAGCGTCGCATCATGGAGGGTAGAGTAAAAAGGAATTATAATCGAATCCGGGGGCTAACCGGCCGTTCCTCTCGATTCCAAACTGACCGAAGTCTACCTACGTAGCACAGCCTGGGAAACTGTCTCCAGTAATCAGAAGATCAGGTAATGACAATGACTGCGGAAAGTGCCACTTCTCAAGTGTGTTGGCACTCCACTTGGCAGGCTCGCGCCCGTCGCAGGAATAGGGTTAGGGATAATGTCAAGTGTGGTGCAAGCCTGTCGCTTTGGTGTGACCCTTCACCTGTCAGTCTCACTCAGCTTCCTACGCACTGAACCTGCACCTTTGGCCTTGTTAGTTGCGGTCAGTAGCTGATGAGCAAACCGTGAAGCCGAAAGGCGTGCAAGTCTACGACGCGTCCAGTTATTCTGTCAAGATCACACAAAGCAAATAGGCAATGAAACCCCAGGTGAGAAGTGTGGGGGGGGGGGCACGAACAGTTAATAATTATTCACTTGTCCTGTCTTTCTAAATAACATGCTAATGCACATGTCCTTGGTTTAGGTTTTGGCCTTTTTTCGTGCTTTGGAGTTATTTGTAGTTTTGGAGAGTTCCGTCCTCTCCACCGAAATGGTTTTGAAAAAAACTTTAATTTTTTTAAAAAACAAACAGTAAGGCCATGGTAAAAAATAAAGTTGATTCTCAGGTCATGAGCCTGTGAAAATCGGTGCGAGCGGGCGATTTTTTATTTTAATTCCCACAATTTGTTTTATTTCCAAAGATAGGGTCACACATGTGTACGTCACAGGTTCATAATTAATTTATAATTTTTTTATTCAGGCGAGGGAGTAGAAAAATACCGGTATTTTACTACTCCCGGATTCATGCCTTTCGCATTGACCATTTTCATGCACGCATATGCATGCATAGAAATAAAATAAATCGTCGGTGCGCCACCAAAAATCGATGCGCGCGTACTTGAGAATCAAAGATATTTTTTACCATGGCCTAACAGTTAGCGTCGTGGCAGGCAGCAGGTACTACAAATATAGCCATCAGCCAGAGTAAAAGAGGGCTCTGTACCGTGCATATAAGCACTGCACTACATCAGCAGAGAAGTCACCTAGCCTATATTGTGACCTAGGCATTATGCATGCGCAAGCCAGCCACTTGAATATCCCCAGATGCCAAGGTGAGAAGCGTGTGTGAGACTGTGTCACTCTAACAGACTGCATTAGCAGAGAAGTCACCTAGCCTATATTGTGACCTAGGCATTATGCATGCGCAAGCCAGCCACTTGAATATCCCCAGATGCCAAGGTGAGAAGCGTGTGTGAGACTGTGTCACTCTATCAGACTGCATTAGCAGAGAAGTCACCTAGCCTATATTGTGACCTAGGCATTATGCATGCGCAAGCCAGCCACTTGAATATCCCCAGATGCCAAGGTGAGAAGCGTGTGTGAGACTGTGTCACTCTATCAGACTGCATTAGCAGAGAAGTCACCTAGCCTATATTGTGACCTAGGCATTATGCATGCGCAAGCCAGCCACTTGAATATCCCCAGATGCCAAGGTGAGAAGCGTGTGTGAGACTGTGTCACTCTAACAGACTGCATTAGCAGAGAAGTCACCTAGCCTATATTGTGACCTAGGCATTATGCATGCGCAAGCCAGCCACTTGAATATCCCCAGATGCCAAGGTGAGAAGCGTGTGTGAGACTGTGTCACTCTAACAGACTGCATTAGCAGAGAAGTCACCTAGCCTATATTGTGACCTAGG
This sequence comes from Sycon ciliatum, assembly GCF_964019385.1. Classification (NCBI taxonomy): domain Eukaryota; kingdom Metazoa; phylum Porifera; class Calcarea; order Leucosolenida; family Sycettidae; genus Sycon; species Sycon ciliatum. The sequence continues at coordinate 22,316,109 of NC_088655.1, read as the reverse complement.
CATTATGCATGCGCAAGCCAGCCACTTGAATATCCCCAGATGCCAAGGTGAGAAGCGTGTGTGAGACTGTGTCACTCTATCAGACTTCATGTACTGTAGTCACGTCCGCCTGCCACCGAGAGTGAAGACCGACGTGTTCAGACATCAACTACAGCCAATTCCTGATAAAACGAACACCATTGCGCAGGACAGTAATTAGTGCTTTAAAGCCGAAGTTCGTTATAACAGTAATGCACTCATACAAGTAACTTAGCAAGTCATGACTGGCAAGTGATCCCTGACAGTATGCATGAACTTGGTTTACCTGCGACCCTACAAGATTTGGTTCGTTATAAACGAAAACGGTTCGCCATAAATTGTCAATTTTGCACGGGTTCAACAAGAGTTCGCTGTATCACGAGATTCGCTATACGCGAGTTCGTTATAAGTGGAGTCGAAAGTGATGCCTAGATGTGATATAGCGGAAGTGATGCCTAGACCATTTTAGTCAGCAGAGCTATGTATAGTTTCTCAATAACTCTGTGGTAGATTTGGTGTCACGTGTTTGTTTCGTCTTCGTCGCTGTGGATACGCGTCATTGGTTGGTGGTGTTGTGCGCATGCGCGAAACTGTGTGAGCTAGTCTTTGGTCTGTCGTCTTGTCAAGATGTAGTCGTTTTCCGTGTTCTTGTTTATTCGTCAATAAAAGAGTGTAAAAAGGCAGTCCAGTGGTGGCGGTTGAGCTGATGCAGTGATGGAGAAGTAGTGTTAGACTAACAACTACAACATTTGGCGCCCAACGTGGGGCTCGAACCCACGACCCTGAGATTAAGAGTCTCATGCTCTACCGACTGAGCTAGCCGGGAGAAGTAGTGTTAGACTAACAACTACAACAACTCCACCCTCTCCCTTGCATTTGGTAGATGCCTATTATGCATTGGGAGGTCATTTTTGGTCTCTTCTGTGCACTTTTCACAGTTTTCAGAGGTTCCTCGTTGGAACAACCAACTTGTTCACAGAGTGTACATGTATTTCATTGAAACACATATGCAGTTTGATAGATGTTTGTCCGTCACGCAATCATGTACATGCAGGCCAGGGTGACCGAGGGCCAGTGCCCGAAGAGTGCTCAATTGCATGATGCATGTAGCACCTTTTTTCAGTCCTTTTTTTGCTGTCGTGCCCTCAACTCGCACTCGAGGAGGCCAAAGCAACTTGCTTGTGGTCCCACCTGCTAGCACTGCTCGTTCTGCTAAGCGCCTAACGCACGCTGGAGCCATTATGTGGAATAGATTGCCACCAGCAGCAAAATGTTCAAATAGGTATTTGGATTTCAAATCTCAAGCCTTGCAGTATATATTATTAGCGACATAGGCTTTCCAATGCTCACTGGATTGATATCTGTTCGTTGTAACCAACCTTCCGTTTTCTTTCCTTTCTCTTTTCTCTTATATCTACTTTTCCACAATATCCTTTAACATTTTATTCACAGTGGGTCCAATGTTATTAGGCATTTTGCCTGTTTTGATTTCCACTATAAATCAGGTATACAACAACAACAACAACAACAACAACAACAACAATTCCCGTATAAGGCAGAGCGTTCCACACACACACACACACACACACACACATACACACACACACACACACACACACACACACACACACACACACACACACACACACACACACACACACACACACACATATAGCGAGAAAGGAAGAAGCTACGTTGCAAGTCAGAGTTTCACGTTGTGCACGATCGTCGGCCGACTAATTCTATTTTTCTCATTCAATTCCTGAGGTCGCGGCGTGTGTGAAGCATTTGTTGAGATCACAATTCCAGAAGGGCTGAGACACTTCCGTGACGTACGTGAGAATGCACTAGATTCTGGACTTCTGGCAATTGCGGCGTGAGAATCGACTTGTGAAAACAGTCTGAAACAGCAGACACTTACAGTTATGCTTATGCCTGTGGCAGCGTGTGTCCGTGGCTCCGGGGGGCCCTATGTTGACAGTCCCTGCTATTCAAGCCTTGCTTCAACCCTGGTGATAGAGCACTCGTCAGACTCCTATTCACGAAGCGCTAGAGTGGAGTTACAAAAGCAGCAGCTTTCCCAAAAAAGCACTGCAACAAGGAGGTTCACACTGGCAATGGGAACGATCACATTAATTTTATTGGTTCTAGGTTTGGTCACGCTCCGACTGGTTATTGTTCACTGGGCTCCAGATAAGTAGATTGCTCATTGCTTCTGAGCTGCCTTTAGTTGCTGCTGTCTCGAACCACGTCACCACGCGCACGGCATGGCACCTTGTTCCTTTCTGGGTTCGGCTTCAGAGCCCCACTCGGCGATTGCACCGTGGCCCGTACAGAAAGGTTGCACGTCTAGGACATTCGCATCATTTGCCCGAGCCAAGAGTACATAACCCCCCGTACTCTGGTACTAGGGGTTGTGTACTCTTGGCTCTTGGCCTCATGTAAACACACTTTTTTTGGTTGTTACACAGCCTTCGCACCATCCATGATCATGATCCTCACGAGCTCAGCTGATTGATCAAAGAGTCCGTGCACCTTGATTTCATCAAAAGTACCGGTACAACGACAGGATTATGCCAGGGAGTCGGCAAATACGACTCCTTGGTTTATGTCCTCTTCCTTTCTTTCTCTTTGATCCACATTGCAATTTTGTTGCATGAGGATAATGTACAGTGTAATGGGTTGACGACCGTGCGTCAACCAGGAAGAAGCACCATTTGGTCCGTTAAAATGAAGCGGCTTTTTATTTCCTTTTTCTTCTTTTGCACCGAGATATTATTTCTTGCTGTTTTTTACCGGATGTGTCACGACTTTGAATTGAATTGAATTTTCCTGAATTGATTTGGTTTTTTGGGTTATTAGCGGCTTTATTGACATTGCTCTTCCGATTGGATTTTTTTTATCAACATACAGTCACAATTTCAATGATGCATCGATTATTTCCCTTTTAATACACCATATCGAGTGTAGCATGCTGCATAGTGCTGCTCCATGCGGCATGCCCATATCTTAACCGATTATTATCACTCCCTTAGTATTGACTCACATAGATTTTTGCCATACCTAAGCAGTCAAATATTCCTGCATATTTCACTCCTTAGGGCTATATTGACTGCTTATATTCGACTGCTTAGGGGTTGCGCAGTTGAACGGTGCCTTGTGCAGCATTTTCACTGCATGAGTAGGCCGTGGTGCAACGGTTGACCAATCATAAAACCGGGATTCATGAGGTTATCGTTCTGGAATTTGAAATACGGACTGTTTGTCGTGATAAATCTAATATTGACTTCGTACTTGGTCAGTATAGGAAATAAGTATCTAATATTGACTGAGTACGAGGTCAATACAGGAAATAAAAGCCGAGTAAAAGACCGAGGCGAAGCCGAGGTCTTTTACGAGGTTTTTATTTCCTGACACACCCTGACACACCCAGTTATGTCAAGGCCAACCTGTCCTGGAATGCCACCGCCAACAAAGCAGCTGCAGCGAAGAAGAGGAAGTACAAGCATGCCGCTGAAGAGCTACGAGGCTCCTTTACTCCTTTGGTGTGTTCCACTGATGCTGTCCTCCACCGCGAGTACAGTGCGAACCAGAAGCGTCTCGCCAGCCGCTTAGCAGCGAAATGGGAGAAGCCCTTCTCTGCCATGATGGCTTGGGTACGCGTGCACACTCAGTTTGCCATTTTCAGCGCCGTGGACATGCGTCTGCGAGGCTCCCGTCGCCGTCTTATGGGACTCTCCGTACATGACGGTACCGGCGTTGGAATTGGTCACTGAGTCATGTTCTCGTTCTGTTTTTCTAACTTATTACTTATTAGTATACCTTTTCACTGATGGTCCTTTATCACTGTATTTTTCTCACTGTAGCTCCTCATTGTTGTTGTTTTTTACCAGGCGTGGGCCATCCCCTGATTTCATAGGTGCCAAACATTTTTACGTTTTTCAAAAAATAAATAAATGTTGTACTCTTGGTGAAAAAAACGTCACATCTACACGTGCACAGAAAATCGTAGTCATGTACGAGTAGGGTGTGTTTTTCATGCACTCACCAGCAGAGCGTACAGTCTTGTATGTAGTAAAATTCCTTGTATTTTACCGTACTGGCAATATATTATTATGTTGCCGCGTAACGCGTAACGCAGGGGGGTGCGGCGTAACGCGCGACCAGGCTAGTGCGACAATTTTCGTTGCGTTCGTAACGATCGCCCGGCGGGGTGCGGCGATCTTTTCATTGCAGTTTGCAAAAAATGATGCGGCAATAGCAAAAAAATGATGCGGCAAAAGCAAAAAAGTGATGCGGCAATAGCAAAAAAAGGACTGCGGCAATATAGAAACCTGTGTAACGGCTCCTGTGTAGGCCTTGGCGGATAATGCTCGAAAAGGTGGCAGATTCTGCTTTTTTTGCACCGAAATTGGCAGAACCATACAAACCTTATGGCGGGCAATTCCTCGAATTCTGCTCCATTTCTTTATCCACAATCCACATACCAAACATGCATGAAACTTACCAGAAAAAGTACCGAATTTTGCCAATTTTTCTGCCGGCATTATCCGCCAAGGCCTACTCCTGTGCGACTTTGCATGTAACGCCCTGCGTGCGGTAAACATGTGCCAATGTAACGCTTCATGGCCTCACTGCGACCATATAATTATATTGCCAGTACGGTACTACTATACTCCCTGCTCACCCAGCCCCACCACGTTCGGACTTCCATCGCCAAACGAGCAGAGGTGTTCATAATAACATAACAAGGAGGCGAGTGAAGGTGCAATGAAGTACGAGGAGACTCAAGCAGACAGTTTTAGATAGTCTACCATCGGATTTTGGAAGCACGTCGAGTCTTTAATGTGTGCCAGGATGAAGGACTGCCAAAACTGAGTGATTTCCTGGATTCCATGCCGCCGATGCCACCGATCTCGGCAGAGTTCATATCAGGTCAGGCAGTGAGTGAGTGAGTCAGTTTTGTTTGCCCTCCGAAGATCAAGCACTACTTGCTTGGGGGATGCTCGTTGAACCCCTGCCAGCCGGCCAGCCATGGACACATCGATCTGATCACGGTCGTGAGGGTAGTGGCTGATGTGGATATCCTGATACGCTAAAATAACTATTAATATTTTCATACTGTAATTTCATCAGGTGTGCAAGAATGGACGGACTCGGATGGATTGTTCTATAAATTATTGTAATTAATTTTGTTCAAGTGAGTTACGTGGTGCAAGGTTATAGACAAATTTCTCCTACAGTATCACGACCTCACCACAATACCTACCATACTAGCCTACTCACCCACATCATCTCTACAACTTCACACCTACAAAAGAAGTCCATTCATTGGAAGCTGGCATCCTAACTTTTCAGATATATTATTGTGAAAACAACAGTACATCCTGCATTGTGTGACCCGTGCAATTACTCCTTGCCACATTCGAGGCCAGAAAAGTCCAAGAACAGGGAAATAGAAATTCAGCCAGGTTTTACACAATCAGGACAGGTATGCCACGGCAAAATGTGCTGAGAAGCAGATCCCAAACCCAGATTTTTGAGATTTTAAAAAGTAAACCCCACATCCCTATCACCGATCCACATGCAGCCCCTGCAATGGCAAAATCCGCACCCAGCCCGCACACAAAATTCAAATGCTGTCCCAGCTTTAACCCAACAATGTGACCATTATCATGTTGTCTGAGGACGGCTCGGTTGTCCATGACACACTGAGATTCACCCACAAAGCCATTCTGTCCACTGTTTGATTATTCTACCCTCTGCCTCCATGGCATTTTGGCAACTCTTTGCTCTAACTAGGTGCATCCCTCGTAATAACGACTATAATTATTCGAGACGTAGGTATATCAATGCCTAAGTAGCAATCCTGAGTATTTCTCTCTCTCTCTCTTTCTCACTTGATCTCCCTTCTCGGCTTGATCTCCCTCCCTCCGTAGCTGCATTCCTATCGATGCCTGGTCGTAAGCTATGATTCCGAGACCTCCGGTGGGATGAGCCTCACCAACCACATCGGCACATCGCCCCTACTCCCCTTTGTCTTGTTGTCCAGTGTCATTTCAGTTGCCCTCTTCCCCTGATTATTAGTAGGGCTGTGTTTGCTAGTAAAAAGAAACCATAACTAGTATAGCAGGGAAAGCTATTAAAGCAAGTGCCATTGTTTAAAGAAAAAGGGTAGTGATTACTGCATATACCCAGTGGTGGCATCGATATGTACACAGTGGTGGCATCGATATGTACACAGTGGTGGCATCGATATGTACACAGTGGTGGCATCGATATGTACACAGTGGTGGCATCGATATGTACACAGTGGTGGCATCGATATGTACACAGTGGTGGCATCGATATGTACACAGTGGTGGCATCGATATGTACACAGTGGTGGCATCGATATGTACACAGTGGTGGCATCGATATGTACACAGTGGTGGCATCGATATGTACACAGTGGTGCCATCGACATGTACACAGTGGTGACACCGACACAGGCAACTCATTGACCTAGATGAGTATGCTTCCCCTTTAATGTGGCGAGGAGTGGGTCGGTTTGAGGTCTCAACTGTTGTCCTATCCGCTGTGCAAGACCTCCGTAGGAATAGTAACAGCTGTAAGGAGCAGTAGAATACGATTCTCAAGCATCCTAATAGCCGCTAACCTCGCTAACCGTAGATGGAATAGGGAACGGAAAGAGAAAGGCATGAATACAATCGAAAAGAATGAAGGGCGAAAGGAGAACAAAGGTTGCCTGGAAATGTGCTCGTGTCACGAGTTGTAAGAAGCAGTGCAACATGCAACGTGCTACTCGAAATGCATAAAAAACATAATAATTATTATAGCCATACTGCACTAGCTGTTATTGTCAATCGGATGGTTCACACTGCATAGCAGAAACCGATACCAAAATGCAAAGTGACATGCATAGTGTCAGCACTGTAGCGCACAAACACTTCCGCTCAACTGGATTGTAGATTCAGTGACGATGTTGCGGTATGGCCGCCAGCCACAAGCAGCAAGCTCAACTGGATTGTAGATTCAGTGACGATGTTGCAGTATGGCCGCCAGCCACAAGCAGCAAGCTCAACTGGATTGTAGATTCAGTGACGATGTTGCGGTATGGCCGCCAGCCACAAGCAGCAAGACCTGTCACGCTGGTCACGTGTGACGCTGGCAAGGGCGGCGTCTAGATACTAAATAGTGCTCTCCTTGTTGTTTATGTAGATAGTACAGGCTGAGGTGACGGAGGCCTGGACACGCAGCACACAGATAGCCAAACAGAGTGGTGTCACATCGACCATCACACGTATGCATTTCTGTAGAGCAATATGACAGTCCCAGGTGAAACATGCCTCGGTAGACAGGTATCGTGATGGGTTTTCCGTGGAACTAGCTTCAATGTGTGGCCGTGTACTTTTGAGAAAAAGAGACGCTGCTTATCTTTTCTAGAAGGCTCAACTGGAGTAATGTTGTTCACATCTGCTCTATTCTTAATCAAAATCAGCACCGAAAGGCAGTTACCAAGTGATCATTGATTCAAAAGGTCTCGTCTAAATCACACGCCTCTTCAAACAACCAACAAGAAGGGACTTACCCCTCGGGGAGGCTGCTGCTTAGGTGCAGGTGCAGATGAGGGAGGGTCAATGCCTTCGTACAGAGAGTTGGAGTCCTCATAAGAACGAGTACTGGTACTTCCCTGGACACACAGCAAGAGGAGGACAATACCAACATGTTGTGTTTACTATATTCACGTACCCAGCTCGAAAATAAAAAATTAAAAAATGGTGCTAAGACTAGGACAGGTGTGACAACTGCTGAGCTGGCGCTGCACCGAGACGCAGCAGTGATGGGGGGGGGGGCATTGATGGCTCTGCCGACCTGAGGTCTCGGCACCACGGCCAAACACAAGACGCACCAAAAAAAGAAGGAAAAAGATAGAATTGTACGGGTCATCAAAATTAATGTACCGTATTTCCCCGAATATAAGTCGCACCACATTTTCTGGTTAGCCATATCGATTAGATAATTATATTGACTTCAGTAGTAAGTCATGCTCAATTGTAAGTCGCACCCCCCCCCCCCTTTTACCCTTGGAATTTAGTGTACAAAGGTGCGACTTATATTCGGGGAAATACGGTAGATATCGACTTTGGTGACTGTCTCTATAGAGTTTTTCTGACACGCAAGAAGTTAATATTGTACGTGTAACAGGGATAAATTGTCTGATAATTGCCTATGGGCTACCTGTAATAGCAAAGAAGATGCGTGGTGCTCTCACTGCTCTGTGACTTGAGTGATATGTAGCTCTGCCCGCTGGAACATCGAGCACTCTGCCGAGCCAGTGGATATATATTTGGTTGGAACAAGGTACGTAATTTTGACGATATTACCAGTGGATATATACAAAATGTCGATCATTGCTCTTTAAAACTGACCTTTCGCATAAACGAGAGAGCTTGGAAGCTCAGGGCCCTACGCTATGCTTTTTAGCCTTGATGACCTAGACAAAAAAAGCATAGGGATGTTATAAATTCTTATAAATTTCCACTTTTTGTTTTTAGACATAACCTGGGATTCGAACCCGCACTATCGCCCTGCATGCATCCCCCGATACACTTCGCATACATACTAATTCCTCCAAGTTGCTTCACGTTATGATCTTGTATTTGAAAGCCCTATTTGAATATGCATTGTGGTCAGCCGTCTTTGATTGTACGGCACGGTACGTGACAGGCACGGGACAGGTACGGGACAGGGTAATACGACACCATATACTGCCTTGATGCCGGCAAAAAAGGAATAGGGATGTTATACATTTTTCAATTTTCCTATTTTTTTCCGGCATTTAAAACCTGGGATTCGAATCCGCACTATCGCCCTACATGCATTCCCCCATACACTTCGCATTCATACTCATTCTTCCAAGTTCCTTCACGTTATGATCTTGCGTTTGAAAGCCCTATTATAATATATATATATATATGCAGAGCTCACTGACTTGTCAGTTTGAGCACTCTGGCAAGGTACGTTCGGGCCTGATTGGAAATTTTTATTTCCATTGCTATCAGGTTCGGCCTCATTTCCTCTGTGCTGCGCTGATGAGTTCAAAAAGAACGAAACAGCATGCTGTCCGCAGATTGAGTATATATATATATATATATATATACTGGGGGTAGAGAATCAGCAAGAATATTCTTACGCGCCTCAAGTTCACACTACACTACCATAAGAATGTATGGAGCAGTGGAAAAATGCGGGAAACAACACAGCTGCAACCGGACTGACAACTTTATCACGTGTTTGTTCTGGTACTGCATTCCCCTCATGTGTTGTTTCCCGCATTTTTCCACTGCTCCATATATAAAAGATTAAAGCTGCAATTTTGAACTGCTATCCTACAGTATCCCCCATTGTAATTTATACAACCAGACCCGCATTCAGGTCTATCGCGAAGGATGTTTCACCAACTCTTGAAAATAGTAATTTTATTTATAAGTATGCGTGTCGCTGTGAGCGGACGTACGTTGGTGAGACATGTCAGCGATTCTCGGAAAGGATCAAGCAGCATATCCCAGACAAGCTGTACAAGAAGCCGCCTGACAAACGTGTGGCAACAAGTGATAGCGCCATCACAAAGCATTTGCAGGCGCAGCCTGAATGCATCCCACAGGAACGCAACAGCAGCTTCAGTGTGATTACACCAGCCCGAAACAGCGCGCACCGATTCACACTGGAGGCGCTGTACATTCGCAGTTTGAGGCCAGAACTGTGTCGACAAAAGAAGCACATCAAGGTGCTACGGCTGTTCAAGCTGCAACCGGACTGACAACTTTATCACGTGTTTGTTCTGGTACTGCATTCCCCTCATGTGTTGTTTCCCGCATTTTTCCACTGCTCCATACATTCTTATGGTAGTGTAGTGTGAACTTGAGGCGCGTAGGAATATTCTTGCTGATTCTCTACCCCCAGTATAAATTCTGGCTTCGTTTTCGTTCTTGCTCATTCCCATGTAACCACTGATGAAAATGGGTGAAAAGCTTTTGGTATTATGAAACTGACAACCTTGTTGTTGTGTGTATATAAATTTTGTTCGCCTACCTCTCTATTTAAATATATATATATATATATTCCCCATACACTTCGCATTCATACTCATTCTTCCAAGTTCCTTCACGTTATGATCTTGCGTTTGAAAGCCCTATTATAATATATATATATATATGCAGAGCTCACTGACTTGTCAGTTTGAGCACTCTGGCAAGGTACGTTCGGGCCTGATTGGAAATTTTTATTTCCATTGCTATCAGGTTCGGCCTCATTTCCTCTGTGCTGCGCTGATGAGTTCAAAAAGAACGAAACAGCATGCTGTCCGCAGATTGAGTATTTCGCTCCTGCTCTTGTAGCAGTTGAGCACTCTTGCGTGGGGTAGTGCCTTTGCTGTTTGCATTACGCAGAGCTCACTGACTTGTCAGTTTGAGCACTCTGGCAAGGTACGTTCGGGCCTGATTGGAAATTTTTATTTCCATTGCTATCAGGTTCGGCCTCATTTCCTCTGTGCTGCGCTGATGAGTTCAAAAAGAACGAAACAGCATGCTGTCCGCAGATTGAGTATTTCGCTCCTGCTCTTGTAGCAGTTGAGAACTCTTGCGTGGGGTAGTGCCTTTGCTGTTTGCATTACGCAGAGCTCACTGACTTGTCAGTTTGAGCACTCTGGCAAGGTACGTTCGGGCCTGATTGGAAATTTTTATTTCCATTGCTATCAGGTTCGGCCTCATTTCCTCTGTGCTGCGCTGATGAGTTCAAAAAGAACGAAACAGCATGCTGTCCGCAGATTGAGTATTTCGCTCCTGCTCTTGTAGCAGTTGAGCACTCTTGCGTGGGGTAGTGCCTTTGCTGTTTGCATTACGCAGAGCTCACTGACTTGTCAGTTTGAGCACTCTGGCAAGGTACGTTCGGGCCTGATTGGAAATTTTTATTTCCATTGCTATCAGGTTCGGCCTCATTTCCTCTGTGCTGCGCTGATGAGTTCAAAAAGAACGAAACAGCATGCTGTCCGCAGATTGAGTATATATATATATATATATAAATAGAGAGGTAGGCGAACAAAATTTATATACACACAACAACAAGGTTGTCAGTTTCATAATACCAAAAGCTTTTCACCCATTTTCATCAGTGGTTACATGGGAATGAGCAAGAACGAAAACGAAGCCAGAATTTATACTGGGGGTAGAGAATCAGCAAGAATATTCTTACGCGCCTCAAGTTCACACTACACTACCATAAGAATGTACGGAGCAGTGGAAAAATGCGGGAAACAACACATGAGGGGAATGCAGTACCAGAACAAACACGTGATAAAGTTGTCAGTCCGGTTGCAGCTTGAACAGCCGTAGCACCTTGATGTGCTTCTTTTGTCGACACAGTTCTGGCCTCAAACTGCGAATGTACAGCGCCTCCAGTGTGAATCGGTGCGCGCTGTTTCGGGCTGGTGTGATCACACTGAAGCTGCTGTTGCGTTCCTGTGGGATGCATTCAGGCTGCAGGCAGGCTGTACGTTGGTGAGACATGTCAGCGATTCTCGGAAAGGATCAAGCAGCATATCCCAGACAAGCTGTACAAGAAGCCGCCTGACAAACGTGTGGCAACAAGTGATAGCGCCATCACAAAGCATTTGCAGGCGCAGCCTGAATGCATCCCACAGGAACGCAACAGCAGCTTCAGTGTGATCACACCAGCCCGAAACAGCGCGCACCGATTCACACTGGAGGCGCTGTACATTCGCAGTTTGAGGCCAGAACTGTGTCGACAAAAGAAGCACATCAAGGTGCTACGGCTGTTCAAGCTGCAACCGGACTGACAACTTTATCACGTGTTTGTTCTGGTACTGCATTCCCCTCATGTGTTGTTTCCCGCATTTTTCCACTGCTCCGTACATTCTTATGGTAGTGTAGTGTGAACTTGAGGCGCGTAAGAATATTCTTGCTGATTCTCTACCCCCAGTATAAATTCTGGCTTCGTTTTCGTTCTTGCTCATTCCCATGTAACCACTGATGAAAATGGGTGAAAAGCTTTTGGTATTATGAAACTGACAACCTTGTTGTTGTGTGTATATATATATATATATATATATATATATTAACTGGTTTGAGGGAAAGAGACAAACGGGAAAGGTCTGAAGAAAAAATTGACTGTCACCACCAGGACTCGAACCAGGGACCCTCGCTTGTAGCCAGCGATGCTCTAACCACTGAGCTATGGTGTAGTCGTCATCCCAGCAGAGGCCGTTCAACATTTTCTTCAGACTTCGTAACTCACACTTCCTGTGAATCTACACAGGCGGGTGGGACGCAGCCCTCACTATATATATGCCGGCCAGCTGTATGTGGCCAGCTGTGTTTGATGGTACGGTACGGTACGGGACAGATACGGGATAGCGCCAGGCGTGACACAAACACACAAACACACAAACACCAAATTAAAGCTGTGTGGACCCTGGCTAGCGCCAGACGTTACTGAAGTAACGTCTTCTGCATAGCTACGGGAATAAATCCTTTATCACATAGTGCATTTAGAATCAAATGGACGAAATTTAATAAATTTATTGATGTTTTCAAATCACGCATATGCAGCTGCGTTTTAGGAAATCCCTGCAAATACTGTCAAGCAAAGACA
>NC_088655.1:22247026-22303219 GCF_964019385.1 Sycon ciliatum | reverse complement strand
TTTTTGGTGCTCTTCCAGACAACAGATCGTGCTTCAGCAGTGTTTATTTTCCGTTCGTAGCTTTGCTGCCAGCCTGAGTGTCACCTCGACATTTTATTTCTTCAGTATATCTGACCTAACTGTCGACACTGTCAAGGCAATGCATTGCCAAGCACTCCGCGGCCAGCTTTCTCAGCGCAGCTTGAATCCGAAAGGAAACTGAGTAAAAGTATTTTACTGGACTGTTTGCTGCCACAGCCAGCTTTTGGTAGTGAGGTATGCTCCAGCCAGGAGAACCAGCAACATGACAGTGCGGACACGGCTCGCGAGCCCAGAAGCCCGACTGGCACCAATGCCTCCTCCGCTAGCTCAGGTCACGCGGGCTCAACGGGGATACTGTAGGATAGCAGTTCAAAATTGCAGCTTTAATCTTTTTGCGGAAAGCAATGCAATTTTGCCCTTTCCACGGCAATTTTGTGATAATACGAGTTGCAGGTTCAAGTTGTGCAGAAGCTGTATCTGGGCTAGGTTCAAGAACGCTTGTCATGACTCGCTTGAGTACTTTGAGTGGGTAACCGTTAGAACACAGAATATCCTCTAGCTTAGCAATTTCAGCTGATAATAGTGATGGTGAGCAGATGGTTTTAGCTCTGAAAGTTAATGATCTGATCAAATTGATTTTGTTTCTAGTGTCACAAAACGAGTCCCAGCGGGTGTAAAGACCTGTGAACGTCAGCTTTCTATATACTGTGGTGAGCAATTCTGTGGAAGAATGCTTAATCAATACATCAAGAAACGGCAATTCTCCATTATTCTCCTCCTCCATTGTAAACTGGAGAGCTGGGTGAAGATTATTTAAACGCTCAGAGAATTCCAATGCCAGTTTCCGGTTGTGAAATGCTGCGAATGTGTCATCCACATAACGCCTATAGAATTGGGGCCAATGACTGTCTGGAATTGTGTTCTCAAAATATCCAACAAAGATATTGGCTAGCACGGGGCCCAAGGGTGAACCCATGGCTACTCCGTCCCTCTGTGCGTACATATTGCCATTGAAACTGAACTGCACGTCTGATGTGGCTTTGAAAAGCAGCTTCTTGAAAAGATCTTGGGGTATTTGCGGGGCTGATATTTCATCATCATGGTATAGCGACTGTATGCAGATATCTATTGTTTCCTTGAGAGGCACGTTTGTAAAGAGGCTGACTACATCGAAAGAGCACAGGAACAGCGATCCAGAGTTCTCTGCCTGCTGCTGGCCAAATTCCCATACATCATCCACGAACTCGAATGTATCCTTAGTTGCGTGGGCGGAATATTTGTTCAGGACTGGTTTTAGTAATTCAGCTAACCGCTTGGCCATTTCGTGTTGGGGATCTCTACCCCCAGTATAAATTCTGGCTTCGTTTTCGTTCTTGCTCATTCCCATGTATCTACTGATGAAAATGGGTGAAAAGCTTTTAGTGTTATGAAACTGACAACCTTGTTGTTGTGTGTATACAAATTTTGTTCGCCTACGTCTCTCTCTATATATATATATATATATATATTTAAATAGAGATGTAGGCGAACAAAATTTATATACACATTACAACAAGGTTGTCAATTTCATAATACTAAAAGCTTTTCACCCATTTTCATCAGTAGTTACATGGGAATGAGCAAGAACGAAAACGAAGCCAGAATTTATACTGGGGGTAGAGAATCAGCAAGAATATTCTTACGCGCCTCAAGTTCACACTACACTACCATAAGAATGTATGGAGCAGTGGAAAAATGCGGGAAACAACACATGAGGGGAATGCAGAACTAGAACAAACACGTGATAAAGTTGTCAGTCCGGTTGCAGCTTGAACAGCCGTAGCACCTTGATGTGCTTCTTTTGTCGACACAGCTCTGGCCTCAAACTGCGAATGTACAGCGCCTCCAGTGTGAATCTGTGCGCGCTGTTCCGGGCTGGTGTGATCACACTGAAGCTGCTGTTGCGTTCCTGCGGGATGCATTCAGGTTGCGCCTGCAAATGCTTTGTGATGGCGCTATCACTTGTTGCCACACGTTTGTCAGGCGGCTTCATATATATATGTAGGACTCAGTATAGAGTCCATGCACTATATGATGTCCAGCACCCTATATAGAGTCCATTGGTCCAAAATCCACTATACAGAGTCCACGAGTCCACTCAGTTTTGATCAGCTTCAACCTGCCGCGCAATCCCCTATAAGGAGTACACTTTTTCTACCAGTCCCCTATTCACAGTCCAGGAGTCCAGTTTATCCAGTCACGCCGTCCTGTGACTGTGTCTTGTGCCCGAAAAAGAACAAACACATTTTCAGTTTTGCTTGCCTGGTGGCAGCGCATTCCTTTCTTCACTTCAGCCATGGCTGCCAGTTCTGCTGTGAAGTTGCTGACAGTAATCTGTCACGAGGTAACCAAGGAGGATAAGGAGACGTTCAAAATCAAATCTGGAAAGCGTCTTGTGGTTCTCTGAAGACGTTTCATCAGTGCGCGGGATGAAAGCAGAAATTGCAGAACGAGAAAAGTTCAGCACAGTTCAAATCTGACGAGTCAGGTACACTGACACTCTCTTTCGATCGACGCCACAAGGATCCCCTGTTTGGCTGGCCATTGCTGCCAGTCTGAAGACGTTTGAACGGTTTCATCAGAGCGAGGGATGAAAGCAGAAAGCGGAGAAAGAGAAAAGTTCAGCACAGTTCCAATCTGACGAGTCAGATACACTGACACTCTCTTTCGTTCGACGCCACAAGGATACCCTTGTTTGACTGGACAAGAGCTGCCTGTACCACCGTGTCAAAAGGCTGTCCAACTACATGGCAGGACGATGACTGAGGTAAGGAAGCTTTTACTCGTTTCGATTGGTCTGCTGTTCTGTCGTTATGCTTGAATTTTTTTCCATTTTCAAGGAGCGTATCGCGTTTGTTTGATGTTGCTTGAATGAATGCCCTAAAAGTAATCAACCACTTCGTAATAGTCCTCAAGGACTGCAAGGACTTTGCATCAATCGTATACGATCGTCTAGCTATCATCAATTATAATAATTATTTCATGAGAAATGTATTTTTATCCCTGTGATAATTATGTGAAACTCCACGACACTCTTCCTCTAGTATGATGTCAAATACAATGGGATCCACAAACGCAGTGCCAGTGTACTAGTAGTAGTAGGAGGATTGCGTGTATGCCAATGACAAGAAAAAGCTTCTCAAGCTAATACTCGTATTCCCTGAAGTAACCGTTTTGATGTCACGAACATGACATTGTGTCAGTGAAACTGCCTCGTGACAACAAATCATTGCATTTCCATCTTGGGGAAGACTGACTGACGGCAACGCTGTACAGATTGTTCAAATCATCTCATTTCAATTTAGTTGCAGTGAAGTGAAACACTGTGTACACTACATGTATGGTGGTGTGTCTGTGCGTCTTGAGTGTGCACAAACGATCTTATTCCTCGTATTACTAATAGATTATTGTCCCCACCGTCACCTGTTCACAGGTCTTTGAGTGGATTGATTTTCATTGAGCATCACATTCGTTGAGAACTTGGTAGTTGTGTGCTCCCATGCATCATTACGGTAATAAGCGTATCCTTGTGCTATCTATTTGTTCCAGGTGTGCTGATTTTCAGAAGCTTGCGGAACTGAGTTCTGCTGAACATTTGCATGGCCATGAGCAATGGCGAAGCTTGCTATTGCACTCTCAGCATGTGCTAGTATTATGCCGACTACTGCACTATGTTAATCTCTTACACTACTACATGTATGTAAACGTGCGTGCATCCGCCCACGTATGCATTCGTTTCGTATAATTATTTGTTATCCCTCTTGACTTTACTTGTAAATGCGTGGACGTTTGCATGGCTGTTGGAGTTGCGCGTGTATTGTGTCTCTACTCTTTTTTTGGTGTTTTCTTGGCGTTGTACAAGTTTGTGTGTGTGTGTGCGCGCAATAATTTGAAAACAAATAATTAATCCCGGGCTCTCCATTATTCTCTTTCGATTCTTGTTTTTTTCTAGGTATTTTCTTGGCGTTGTGTGGGTGTGTGCATGTGTGTGTGTGCGTGCACAATTATTTGGCAACACTACATGATTGAGATATTGTAATTTACAGCGTCTGCGAAGAGACCACTTGATTTGAGGATGGTGTTTGTAGGGTTTTTCATGTAATGAAGTGGCTGCAGTGGCGCCTCAATACATATTTTTTACCTTGAGAAGTGAATGATGCAAAGGATTAAAGGGGGAGGCCGTTTTCTGGTTAATATTCACTGCTTACAGTAGATCCTATGTCTAATTTCGAACTCGATAGGGGATGCCTAATTGGCTGGACTTTATACAGGGAGTGTTGTCCACATAAGACTCTTTAATCTTTATAGTTGATTTCAAAGTTTGGACTCCGTACAGTTAATTTTGGACCAATGGACTCTATATAGGGGTGAAGACAATTGGCTGGACTCTATACAGGGAGTGATGTCCATCTAAACTTTGAGCTCACAGTTGATTCCAAGTTTGGACTCTGTACAGTGGATTTTGGACCAATGGACTCTATATAGGGGTTGGACATCATATAGGGGCCGGACGCTCTACTGAGTCCAACATATATATATATATAAATAGAGATGTAGGCGAACAAAATTTATATACACACAACAACAAGGTTGTCAATTTCATAATACTAAAAGCTTTTCACCCATTTTCATCAGTAGATACATGGGAATGAGCAAGAACAAAAACGAAGCCAGAATTTATACTGGGGGTAGGAATCAGCAAGAATATTCTTACGCGCCTCAAAATCACACTACACTACCATAAGAATGTATGGAGCGGTGGAAAAATGCGGGAAACAACACATGAGGGGAATGCAGTACCAGAATAAACACGTGATAAAGCTGTCAGTCCGGTTGCAGCTTGAACAGCCGTAGCACCTTGATGTGCTTCTTTTGTCGACACAGCTCTGGCCTCAAGCTACGAATGTACAGCGCCTCCAGTGTGAATCTGTGCGCGCTGTTCCGGGCTGGTGTGATGACACTGAAGCTGCTGTTGCGTTCTTGCGGGATGCATTCAGGTTGCGCCTGCAAATGCTTTGTGATGGCGCTATCACTTGTTGCCACACGTTTGTCAGACAGCTTTATCACGTGTTTGTTCTGGTACTGCATTCCCCTCATGTGTTGTTTCCCGCATTTTTCCACCGCTCCATACATTCTTATGGTAGTGTAGTGTGATTTTGAGGCGCGTAAGAATATTCTTGCTGATTCCTACCCCCAGTATAAATTCTGGCTTCGTTTTTGTTCTTGCTCATTCCCATGTATCTACTGATGAAAATGGGTGAAAAGCTTTTAGTATTATGAAATTGACAACCTTGTTGTTGTGTGTATATATATATATATAGAGCTCACTGACTTGTCAGTTTGAGCACTCTGGCAAGGTACGTTCGGGCCTGATTGGAAATTTTTATTTCCATTGCTATCAGGTTCGGCCTCATTTCCTCTGTGCTGCGCTGATGAGTTCAAAAAGAACGAAACAGCATGCTGTCCGCAGATTGAGTATATATATATATATATATATATTACTCAATCTGCGGACAGAACTGTTTCGTCCTTTGTGGACTCATCAGCGCAGCACAGAGGAAATGAGGCCGAACCTGATAGCAATGGAAATAAAAATTTCCAATCAGGCCCGAACGTACCTTGCCAGAGTGCTCAAACTGACAAGTCAGTGAGCTCTGCATAAAGCAAACAGCAAAGGCACTACCCCACGCAAGAGTGCTCAACTGCTACAAGAGCAGGAGCGAAATACTCAATCTGCGGACAGAACTGTTTCGTCCTTTGTGGACTCATCAGCGCAGCACAGAGGAAATGAGGCCGAACCTGATAGCAATGGAAATAAAAATTTCCAATCAGGCCCGAACGTACCTTGCCAGAGTGCTCAAACTGACAAGTCAGTGAGCTCTGCATAAAGCAAACAGCAAAGGCACTACCCCACGCAAGAGTGCTCAACTGCTACAAGAGCAGGAGCGAAATACTCAATCTGCGGACAGAACTGTTTCGTCCTTTGTGGACTCATCAGCGCAGCACAGAGGAAATGAGGCCGAACCTGATAGCAATGGAAATAAAAATTTCCAATCAGGCCCGAACGTACCTTGCCAGAGTGCTCAAACTGACAAGTCAGTGAGCTCTGCATAAAGCAAACAGCAAAGGCACTACCCCACGCAAGAGTGCTCAACTGCTACAAGAGCAGGAGCGAAATACTCAATCTGCGGACAGAACTGTTTCGTCCTTTGTGGACTCATCAGCGCAGCACAGAGGAAATGAGGCCGAACCTGATAGCAATGGAAATAAAAATTTCCAATCAGGCCCGAACGTACCTTGCCAGAGTGCTCAAACTGACAAGTCAGTGAGCTCTGCATAACGCAAACAGCAAAGGCACTACCCCACGCAAGAGTGCTCAACTGCTACAAGAGCAGGAGCGAAATACTCAATCTGCGGACAGCATGCTGTTTCGTTCTTTGTGAACTCATCAGCGCAGCACAGAGGAAATGAGGCCGAGCCTGATAGCAATGAAAATAAAAATTTCCAATCAGGCCCGAACGTACCTTGCCAGAGTGCTCAAACTGACAAGTCAGTGAGCTCTGCATAACGCAAACAGCAAAGCCACTACCCCACGCAAGAGTGCTCAACTGCTACAAGAGCAGGAGCGAAATACTCAATCTGCGGACAGCATGCTGTTTCGTTCTTTGTGAACTCATCAGCGCAGCACAGAGGAAATGAGGCCGAGCCTGATAGCAATGAAAATAAAAATTTCCAATCAGGCCCGAACGTACCTTGCCAGAGTGCTCAAACTGACAAGTCAGTGAGCTCTGCATAACGCAAACAGCAAAGGCACTACCCCACGCAAGAGTGCTCAACTGCTACAAGAGCAGGAGCGAAATACTCAATCTGCGGACAGCATGCTGTTTCGTTCTTTGTGAACTCATCAGCGCAGCACAGAGGAAATGAGGCCGAGCCTGATAGCAATGAAAATAAAAATTTCCAATCAGGCCCGAACGTACCTTGCCAGAGTGCTCAAACTGACAAGTCAGTGAGCTCTGCATAACGCAAACAGCAAAGCCACTACCCCACGCAAGAGTGCTCAACTGCTACAAGAGCAGGAGCGAAATACTCAATCTGCGGACAGCATGCTGTTTCGTTCTTTGTGAACTCATCAGCGCAGCACAGAGGAAATGAGGCCGAGCCTGATAGCAATGAAAATAAAAATTTCCAATCAGGCCCGAACGTACCTTGCCAGAGTGCTCAAACTGACAAGTCAGTGAGCTCTGCATAACGCAAACAGCAAAGGCACTACCCCACGCAAGAGTGCTCAACTGCTACAAGAGCAGGAGCGAAATATATATATATATATATACACACAACAACAAGGTTGTCAATTTCATAATACTAAAAGCTTTTCACCCATTTTCATCAGTAGTTACATGGGAATGAGCAAGAACGAAAACGAAGCCAGAATTTATACTGGGGGTAGAGAATCAGCAAGAATATTCTTACGCGCCTCAAGTTCACACTACACTACCATAAGAATGTATGGAGCAGTGGAAAAATGCGGGAAACAACACATGAAGGGAATGCAGTACCAGAACAAACACGTGATAAAGTTGGAGGGACGGACGGAGTAGCCATGGGTTCACCCTTGGGCCCCGTGCTAGCCAATATCTTTGTTGGATATTTTGAGAACACAATTCCAGACAGTCATTGGCCCCAATTCTATAGGCGTTTTGTGGATGACACATTCGCAGCATTTCACAACCGGAAACTGGCATTGGAATTCTCTGAGCGTTTAAATAATCTTCACCCAGCTCTCCAGTTTACAATGGAGGAGGAGAATAATGGAGAATTGCCGTTTCTTGATGTATTGATTAAGCATTCTTCCACAGAATTGCTCACCACAGTATATAGAAAGCCGACGTTCACAGGTCTTTACACCCGCTGGGACTCGTTTTGTGACACTAGAAACAAAATCAATTTGATCAGATCATTAACTTTCAGAGCTAAAAACATCTGCTCACCATCACTATTATCAGCTGAAATTGCTAAGCTAGAGGATATTCTGTGTTCTAACGGTTACCCACTCAAAGTACTCAAGCGAGTCATGACAAGCGTTCTTGAACCTAGCCCAGATACAGCTTCTGCTCAACTTGAATCTGCAACGCGTATTATCACAAAATTGCCGTGGAAAGGGCAAAATTGCATTGCCTTCCGCAAAAAGATTAAAGCTGCAATTTTGAACTGCTATCCTACAGTATCCCCCATTGTAATTTATACAACCAGACCCGCATTCAGGTCTATCGCGAAGGATGTCTCACCAACTCTTGAAAATAGTAATTTTATTTATAAGTATGCGTGTCGCTGTGAGCGGACGTACGTTGGTGAGACATGTCAGCGATTCTCTGAAAGGATCAAGCAGCATATCCCAGACAAGCTGTACAAGAAGCCGCCTGACAAAGGTGTGGCAAAAAGTGATAGCGCCATCACAAAGCATTTGCAGGCGCAACCTGAATGCATCCCGCAGGAACGCAACAGCAGCTTCAGTGTGATCACACCAGCCCGGAACAGCGCGCACAGATTCACACTGGAGGCGCTGTACATTCGCAGTTTGAGGCCAGAGCTGTGTCGACAAAAGAAGCACATCAAGGTGCAACTGCTGTTCAAGCTGCAACCGGACTGACAACTTTATCACGTGTTTGTTCTGGTACTGCATTCCCTTCATGTGTTGTTTCCCGCATTTTTCCACTGCTCCATACATTCTTATGGTAGTGTAGTGTGAACTTGAGGCGCGTAAGAATATTCTTGCTGATTCTCTACCCCCAGTATAAATTCTGGCTTCGTTTTCGTTCTTGCTCATTCCCATGTAACTACTGATGAAAATAGGTGAAAAGCTTTTAGTATTATGAAATTGACAACCTTGTTGTTGTGTGTATATAAATTTTGTTCGCCTACATCTCTATTTATATATATATATATATATATATATATACTGAGCACTCTTGCGTGGGGTAGTGCCTTTGCTGTTTGCTTTATGCAGAGCTCACTGACTTGTCAGTTTGGGCACTCTGGCAAGGTACGTTCGGGCCTGATTGGAAATTTTTATTTCCATTGCTATCAGGTTCGGCCTCATTTCCTCTGTGCTGCGCTGATGAGTCCACAAAGGACGAAACAGTTCTGTCCGCAGATTGAGTATATATATATATATATACTGATACTGAGTTGCCTGAAGAGTGCTTTTGCACGAAACTCAGAGTAGCAACACTGAGAAACTTGGAGATCCTTTGTGTCTGAGTGTATAACCCCGCTCTGTCTTAGGACATTGAGCACTTTTTGCCGACGCAAGAAATACTTCTATTGTCTATATATATATATATATATATATATAAATAGAGATGTAGGCGAACAAAATTTATATACACACAACAACAAGGTTGTCAATTTCATAATACTAAAAGCTTTTCACCCATTTTCATCAGTAGATACATGGGAATGAGCAAGAAAGAAAACGAAGCCAGAATTTATACTGGGGGTAGAGAATCAGCAAGAATATTCTTACGCGCCTCAAGTTCACACTACACTACCATAAGAATGTATGGAGCAGTGGAAAAATGCGGGAAACAACACATGAGGGGAATGCAGTACCACAACAAACAAGTGATAAAGTTGTCAGTCCGGTTGCAGCTTGAACAGCCGTAGCACCTTGATGTGCTTCTTTTGTCGACACAGCTCTGGCCTCAAACTGCGAATGTACAGCGCCTCCAGTGTGAATCTGTGCGCGCTGTTCCGGGCTGGTGTGATCACACTGAAGCTGCTGTTGCGTTCCTGCGGGATGCATTCAGGTTGCGCCTGCAAATGCTTTGTGATGGCGCTAAGACTTGTTGCCACACGTTTGTCAGGCGGCTTCTTGTAGAGCTTGTCTGGGATATGCTGCTTGATCCTTTCCACTGATCCTTTCCACTGCTCCATACATTCTTATGGTAGTGTAGTGTGAACTTGAGGCGCGTAAGAATATTCTTGCTGATTCTCTACCCCCAGTATAAATTCTGGCTTCGTTTTCGTTCTTGCTCATTCCCATGTAACTACTGATGAAAATGGGTGAAAAGCTTTTAGTATTATGAAATTGACAACCTTGTTGTTGTGTGTATATATATATATATATATATTTAAATAGAGAGGTAGGCGAACAAAATTTATATACACACAACAACAAACAAAGGGAATGGAGTGGTGATAATGCAGCGAAGTGATTACAATGACAAGATGAATGCTATTCTGGCTGATGCATCGAAGTTTCAACTCCTGGGACCGACGGAAACGCATGACCGCACTTACCTGGATGAACGCGCCTTGCAGGCATACCTATTGCGATACAAAAAGGCTGGAAAAATACTCAATATAGATTACGACCGGATCCGACCCGTTGGCTCGTGCCGACCTGTGCTCTATGGCGTACCGAAAATACATAAGAAAGACGTGCCGCTTCGACCAATCCTGTCCATGATCAATGCTCCCCAACACGAAATGGCAAAGTGGTTAGCTGAATTACTAAAACCAGTCCTCAATAAATATTCCGCCCACGCAACTAAGGATACCTTCGAGTTTGTGGATGAAGTAAGGGAATTTGGCCAGCAGCAGGCAGAGAACTCTGGATCGCTGTTCCTGTGCTCTTTCGATGTAGTCAGCCTCTTTACAAACGTGCCTCTCAAGGAAACAATAGATATCTGCATACAGTCGCTATACCATGATGATGAAATATAAGCCCCGCAAATACCCCAAGATCTTTTCAAGAAGCTGCTTTTCAAAGCCACATCAGACGTGCAGTTCAGTTTCAATGGCAATATGTACGCACAGAGGGACGGAGTAGCCATGGGTTCACCCTTGGGCCCCGTGCTAGCCAATATCTTTGTTGGATATTTTGAGAACACAATTCCAGACAGTCATTGGCCCCAATTCTATAGGCGTTATGTGGATGACACATTCGCAGCATTTCACAACCGGAAACTGGCATTAGAATTTTCTGAGCGTTTAAATAATCTTCACCCAGCTCTCCAGTTTACAATGGAGGAGGAGAATAATGGAGAATTGCCGTTTCTTGATGTATTGATTAAGCATTCTTCCACAGAATTGCTCACCACAGTATATAGAAAGCCGACGTTCACAGGTCTTTACACCCGCTGGGACTCGTTTTGTGACACTAGAAACAAAATCAATTTGATCAGATCATTAACTTTTAGAGCTAAAACCATCTGCTCACCATCACTATTATCAGCTGAAATTGCTAAGCTAGAGGATATTCTGTATTCTAACGGTTACCCACTCAAAGTACTCAAGCGAGTCATGACAAGCGTTCTTGAACCTAGCCCAGATACAGCTTCTGCACAACTTGAACCTGCAACGCGTATTATCACAAAATTGCCGTGGAAAGGGCAAAATTGCATTGCCTTCCGCAAAAAGATTAAAGCTGCAATTTTGAACTGCTATCCTACAGTATCCCCCATTGTAATTTATACAACCAGGCCCGCATTCAGGTCTATCGCGAAGGATGTTTCACCAACTCTTGAAAATAGTAATTTTATTTATAAGTATGCGTGTCGCTGTGAGCGGACGTACGTTGGTGAGACATGTCAGCGATTCTCGGAAAGGATCAAGCAGCATATCCCAGACAAGCTGTACAAGAAGCCGCCTGACAAACGTGTGGCGACAAGTGATAGCGCCATCACAAAGCATTTGCAGGCGCAACCTGAGTGCATCCCGCAGGAACGCAACAGCAGCTTCAGTGTGATCACACCAGCCCGGAACAGCGCGCACAGATTCACACTGGAGGCGCTGTACATTCGCAGTTTGAGGCCAGAGCTATGTCGACAAAAGAAGCACATCAAGGTGCTGCGGCTGTTCAAGCTGCAACCGGACTGACAACTTTATCACGTGTTTGTTCTGGTACTGCATTCCCTTCATGTGTTGTTTCCCGCATTTTTCCACTGCTCCATACATTCTTATGGTAGTGTAGTGTGAACTTGAGGCGCGTAAGAATATTCTGCTGATTCTCTACCCCCAGTATATATATATATATATATACAATGGAAGCGGTCCTCACCAAGAAAACACAATCCGTTGCTACTCCGAGTTTCTTGAGTTTTTCAATCGTCAGGCAACTTTTCTAAAAAGTTGCCTGACGATTGAAAAACTCAAGAAACTCGGAGTAGCAACGGATTGTGTTTTCTTGGTGAGGACCGCTTCCATTGTGTACTAGCTCCAGTGCACCCCAGCGCTGTTGAGCCCTCTTTGCGGTGGACGGGACCACTTCCCCCTGTATATATATATATATATATATATATATACACACAACAACAAGGTTGTCAGTTTCATAACACTAAAAGCTTTTCACCTATTTTCATCAGTAGATACATGGGAATGAGCAAGAACGAAAACGAAGCCAGAATTTATACTGGGGGTAGAGAATCAGCAAGAATATTCTTACGCGCCTCAAGTTCACACTACACTACCGCAAAAAGATTAAAGCTGCAATTTTGAACTGCTATCCTACAGTATCCCCCATTGTAATTTATACAACCAGGCCCGCATTCAGGTCTATCGCGAAGGATGTTTCACCAACTCTTGAAAATAGTAATTTTATTTATAAGTATGCGTGTCGCTGTGAGCGAACGTACGTTGGTGAGACATGTCAGCGATTCTCGGAAAGGATCCAGCAGCATATCCCAGACAAGCTGTACAAGAAGCCGCCTGACAAACGTGTGGCAACAAGTGATAGCGCCATCACAAAGCATTTGCAGGCGCAACCTGAATGCATCCCGCAAGAACGCAACAGCAGCTTCAGTGTCATCACACCAGCCCGAAACAGCGCGCACAGATTCACACTGGAGGCGCTGTACATTCGCAGTTTGAGGCCAGAGCTGTGTCGACAAAAGAAGCACATCAAGGTGCTGCGGCTGTTCAAGCTGCAACCGGACTGACAACTTTATCACGTGTTTGTTCTGGTACTGCATTCCCCTCATGTGTTGTTTCCCGCATTTTTCCACTGCTCCATACATTCTTATGGTAGTGTAGTGTGAACTTGAGGCGCGTAAGAATATTCTTGCTGATTCTCTACCCCCAGTATAAATTCTGGCTTCGTTTTCGTTCTTGCTCATTCCCATGTATCTACTGATGAAAATGGGTGAAAAGCTTTTAGTGTTATGAAACTGACAACCTTGTTGTTGTGTGTATACAAATTTTGTTCGCCTTCGTCTCTATTTAAATATTTAAAACGGCGACTGGACCACCGACTAATTCAGGACCTGAATTATGTGTTAAAGTGCAAAGGCCGGATCATCCGTGGTCGTGAGAATGCAGATTTTTTACGGAACTGCCTTACGTGCGGCGTTGCGCCCCGCTCTATCAAGAAGCGGGTGCAGAGAGTTAAGGCCAAAAAGCCATGGAGAATCGAACGCGCCTTTATCAAGGACGAACTGGAGAGGACCGCCGCTGACTTGGAACACTTTCTCCTCGAGTACCGCCGTGTTCTTCACGAAGTCAATCGGAGCCTTAGCGTGCTGGACCGCTTCAGGTTCGCGAAGCTCATCAACCAGACCTCCTCAAGATTACAATGCCGGATCAAAAGTAAGTTTGACGATGCACTCAGGAGGGAGGTGCGCTATGAGAAGGGCTCAAGCGAATTAAAACACTCCCACCTACTCAACTTGGCCGGAGTTATGCTAACTAATATTGAAAAAGACGTACTGTGCAGGGGCTTGAAGTTTGGAGTCCCCCCTAGTTCCAGAATGGACAAGGAGATTGTGCAGGCAGAATTCGAACTAACAAATGATCAATTGGAGCGCTGCGTACCAGTGAGTGATGCCAAGAGGGATACGTGTCAAGCAGCGTTGGCGAATCTTGCAGAAGAGTTTAGTAACAGTAAAGCAGATAAAACCGATTATCCCCTCAACGACAAGCATATGGCAGCCATCAGGAAAATAAAGAATGACAAAGATATAATAATCAGCCGGCCGGACAAAGGGAATGGAGTGGTGATAATGCAGCGAAGTGATTACAATGACAAGATGAATGCTATTCTGGCTGATGCATCGAAGTTTCAACTCCTGGGACCGACGGAAACGCATGACCGCACTTACCTGGATGAACGCGCCTTGCAGGCATACCTATTGCGATACAAAAAGGCTGGAAAAATACTCAATATAGATTACGACCGGATCCGACCCGTTGGCTCGTGCCGACCTGTGCTCTATGGCGTACCGAAAATACATAAGAAAGACCACTTCGACCAATCCTGTCCATGATCAATGCTCCCCAACACGAAATGGCCAAGTGGTTAGCTGAATTACTAAAACCAGTCCTGAACAAATATTCTGCCCACGCAACTAAGGATACATTCGAGTTCGTGGATGATGTACGGGAATTTGGCCAGCAGCAGGCAGAGAACTCTGGATCGCTGTTCCTGTGCTCTTTCGATGTAGTCAGCCTCTTCACAAACGTACCTCTCAAGGAAACAATAGATATCTGCATACAGTCGCTATACCATGATGATGAAATATCAGCCCCGCAAATACCCCAAGATCTTTTCAAGAAGCTGCTTTTCAAAGCCACATCAGACGTGCAGTTCAGTTTCAATGGCCATATGTACGCACAGAGGGACGGAGTAGCCATGGGTTCACCCTTGGGCCCCGTGCTAGCCAATATCTTTGTTGGATATTTTGAGAAAAAAAGCTTTTCACCCATTTTCATCAGTAGGTACATGGGAATGAGTAAGAACGAAAACGAAGCCAGAATTTATACTGGGGGTAGAGAATCAGCAAGAATATTCTTACGCGCCTGAAGTTCACACTACACCACCATAAGAATGTATGGAGCAGTGGAAGAATGCGGGAAACAACACATGAAGGGAATGCAGTACCAGAACAAACACGTGATAAAGTTGTCAGTCCGGTTGCAGCTTGAACAGCCGCAGCACCTTGATGTGCCTCTTTTGTCGACACAGCTCTGGCCTCAAACTGCGAATGTACAGCGCCTCCAGTGTGAATCTGTGCGCGCTGTTCCGGGCTGGTGTGATGACACTGAAGCTGCTGGTGCGTTCCTGCGGGATGCACTCAGGTTGCGCCTGCAAATGCTTTGTGATGGCGCTATCACTTGTCGCCACACGTTTGTCAGGCGGCTTCTTGTACAGCTTGTCTGGGATATGCTGCTTGATCCTTTCCGAGAATCGCTGACATGTCTCACCAACGTACGTCCGCTCACAGCGACACGCATACTTATAAATAAAATAACTATTTTCAAGAGTTGGTGAAACATCCTTCGCGATAGACCTGAATGCGGGCCTGGTTGTATAAATTACAATGGGGGATACTGTAGGATAGCAGTTCAAAATTGCAGCTTTAATCTTTTTGCGGAAGGCAATGCAATTTTGCCCTTTCCACGGCAATTTTGTGATAATACGCGTTGCAGGTTCAAGTTGTGCAGAAGCTGTATCTGGGCTAGGTTCAAGAACGCTTGTCATGACTCGCTTGAGTACTTTGAGTGGGTAACCGTTAGAACACAGAATATCCTCTAGCTTAGCAATTTCAGCTGATAATAGTGATGGTGAGCAGATGGTTTTAGCTCTGAAAGGTAATGATCTGATCAAATTGATTTTGTTTCTAGTGTCACAAAACGAGTCCCAGCGGGTGTAAAGACCTGTGAACGTCGGCTTTCTATATACTGTGGTGAGCAATTCTGTGGAAGAATGCTTAATCAATACATCAAGAAACGGCAATTCTCCACTATTCTCCTCCTCCATTGTAAACTGGAGAGCTGGGTGAAGATTATTTAAACGCTCAGAGAATTCCAATGCCAGTTTCCGGTTGTGAAATGCTGCGAATGTGTCATCCACATAACGCCTATAGAATTGGGGCCAATGACTGTCTGGAATTGTGTTCTCAAAATATCCAACAAAGATATTGGCTAGCACGGGGCCCAAGGGTGAACCCATGGCTACTCCGTCCCTCTGTGCGTACATATTGCCATTGAAACTGAACTGCACGTCTGATGTGGCTTTGAAAAGCAGCTTCTTGAAAAGATCTTGGGGTATTTGCGGGGCTGATATTTCATCATCATGGTATAGCGACTGTATGCAGATATCTATTGTTTCCTTGAGAGGCACGTTTGTAAAGATTCTGACTACATCGAAAGAGCACAGGAAAAGCGATCCAGAGTTCTCTGCCTGCTGCTGTCCAAATTCCCTTACTTCATCCACGAACTCGAAGGTATCCTTAGTTGCGTGGGCGGAATATTTATTGAGGACTGGTTTTAGTAATTCAGCTAACCACTTTGCCATTTCATGTTGGGGAGCATTGATCATGGACAGGATTGGTCGAAGCGGCACGTCTTTCTTATGTATTTTCGGTACGCCATAGAGCACAGGTCGGCACGAGCCAACGGGTCGGATCCGGTCGTAATCTATATTGAGTATTTTTCCAGCCTTTTTGTATCGCAATAGGTATGCCTGCAAGGCGCGTTCATCCAGGTAAGTGCGGTCATGCGTTTCCGTCAGCTTCAGTGTCATCACACCAGCCCGGAACAGCGCGCACAGATTCACACTGGAGGCGCTGTACATTCGCAGTTTGAGGCCAGAGCTGTGTCGACAAAAGAAGCACATCAAGGTGCTGAGGCTGTTCAAGCTGCAACCGGACTGACAACTTTATCACGTGTTTGTTGTGGTACTGCATTCCCTTCATGTGTTGTTTCCCGCATTTTTCCACTGCTCCATACATTCTTATGGTAGTGTAGTGTGAACTTGAGGCGCGTAAGAATATTCTTGCTGATTCTCTACCCCCAGTATAAATTCTGGCTTCGTTTTCGTTCTTGCTCATTCCCATGTACCTACTGATGAAAATGGGTGAAAAGCTTTTAGCGTTATGAAACTTACAACCTTGTTGTTGTGTGTATATATATATGTATGCGTCCCACCCGCCTGTGTGGATTCACAGGAAATGTGAGTTACGAAGTCTGAAGAAAATATTGAACGACCTCTGCTGGGATGACGACTACACCATAGCTCAGTGGTAAGAGCATCGCTGGCTACAAGCGAGGGTCCCTGGTTCGAGTCCTGGTGGTGACAGTCAATTTTTTCTTCAGACTTTTCCCGTTTGTCTCTTTCCCTCAAACCAGTTAATATTTTATGACTTGGGGCTCCCCGCGTGCTAGTTTGTACGTGAAGTGTGTGGGTTACAGTGAGGGCTGCGTCCCACCCGCCTGTGTGGATTCACAGGAAGTGTGAGTTACGAAGTCTGAAGAAAATATTGAACGGCCTCTGCTGGGATGACGACTACACCATAGCTCAGTGGTAAGAGCATCTCTGGCTACAAGCGAGGGTCCCTGGTTCGAGTCCTGGTGGTGACAGTCAATTTTTTCTTCAGACTTTTCCCGTTTGTCTCTTTCCCTCAAACCAGTTAATATATATATATATATATATATTTAAATAGAGACGTAGGCGAACAAAATTTATATACACACAACAACAAGGTTGTCAATTTCATAATACTAAAAGCTTTTCACCCATTTTCATCAGTAGATACATGGGAATGAGCAAGAACGAAAACGAAGCCAGAATTTATACTGGGGGTAGAGAATCAGCAAGAATATTCTTACGCGCCTCAAGTTCACACTACACTACCATAAGAATGTATGGAGCGGTGGAAAAATGCGGGAAACAACACATGAGGGGAATGCAGTACCAGAACAAACACGTGATAAAGCTGTCAGTCCGGTTGCAGCTTGAACAGCCGCAGCACCTTGATGTGCTTCTTTTGAAGTGTCATCACACCAGCCCGGAACAGCGCGCACAGATTCACACTGGAGGCGCTGTACATTCGTAGTTTGAGGCCAGAGCTGTGTCGGCAAAAGAAGCACATCAAGGTGCTGCGGCTGTTCAAGCTGCAACCGGACTGACAGCTTTATCACGTGTTTGTTCTGGTACTGCATTCCCCTCATGTGTTGTTTCCCGCATTTTTCCACCGCTCCATACATTCTTATGGTAGTGTAGTGTGAACTTGAGGCGCGTAAGAATATTCTTGCTGATTCTCTACCCCCAGTATAAATTCTGGCTTCGTTTTCGTTCTTGCTCATTCCCATGTATCTACTGATGAAAATGGGTGAAAAGCTTTTAGTATTATGAAATTGACAACCTTGTTGTTGTGTGTGTATATATATATATATATATTTAAATAGAGACGTAGGCGAACAAAATTTGTATACACACAACAACAAGGTTGTCAGTTTCATAACACTAAAAGCTTTTCACCCATTTTCATCAGTAGATACATGGGAATGAGCAAGAACGAAAACGAAGCCAGAATTTA
This sequence comes from Sycon ciliatum, assembly GCF_964019385.1. NCBI lineage: Eukaryota > Metazoa > Porifera > Calcarea > Leucosolenida > Sycettidae > Sycon > Sycon ciliatum. The sequence goes on along the minus strand of NC_088655.1, from coordinate 22,284,842 downwards.
TACTGGGGGTAGAGAATCAGCAAGAATATTCTTACGCGCCTCAAGTTCACACTACACTACCATAAGAATGTATGGAGCAGTGGAAAAATGCGGGAAACAACACATGAGGGGAATGCAGTACCAGAACAAACACGTGATAAAGTTGTCAGTCCGGTTGCAGCTTGAACAGCCGCAGCACCTTGATGTGCTTCTTTTGTCGACACAGCTCTGGCCTCAAACTACGAATGTACAGCGCCTCCAGTGTGAATCTGTGCGCGCTGTTCCGGGCTGGTGTGATGACACTGAAGCTGCTGTTGCGTTCTTGCGGGATGCATTCAGGTTGCGCCTGCAAATGCTTTGTGATGGCGCTATCACTTGTTGCCACACGTTTGTCAGGCGGCTTCTTGTACAGCTTGTCTGGGATATGCTGCTTGATCCTCGACGGAAACGCATGACCGCACTTACCTGGATGAACGCGCCTTGCAGGCATACCTATTGCGATACAAAAAGGCTGGAAAAATACTCAATATAGATTACGACAGGATCCGACCCGTTGGCTCGTGCCGACCTGTGTTCTATGGCGTACCGAAAATACATAAGAAAGACGTGCCACTTCGACCAATCCTGTCCATGATCAATGCTCCCCAACACGAAATGGCCAAGTGGTTAGCTGAATTACTACAACCAGTCCTGAACAAATATTCCGCCCACGCAACTAAGGATACATTCGAGTTCGTGGATGATGTACGGGAATTTGGCCAGCAGCAGGCAGAGAACTCTGGATCGCTGTTCCTGTGCTCTTTCGATGTAGTCAGCCTCTTTACAAACGTGCCTCTCAAGGAAACAATAGATATCTGCATACAGTCGCTATACCATGATGATGAAATATCAGCCCCGCAAATACCCCAAGATCTTTTCAAGAAGCTGCTTTTCAAAGCCACATCAGACGTGCAGTTCAGTTTCAACGGCAATATGTACGCACAGAGGGACGGAGTAGCCATGGGTTCACCCTTGGGCCCCGTGCTAGCCAATATCTTTGTTGGACATTTTGAGAACACAATTCCAGACAGTCATTGGCCCCAATTCTATAGGCGTTATGTGGATGACACATTCGCAGCATTTCACAACCGGAAACTGGCATTGGAATTCTCTGAGCGTTTAAATAATCTTCACCCAGCTCTCCAGTTTACAATGGAGGAGGAGAATAATGGAGAATTGCCGTTTCTTGATGTATTGATTAAGCATTCTTCCACAGAATTGCTCACCACAGTATATAGAAAGCCGACGTTCACAGGTCTTTACACCCGCTGGGACTCGTTTTGTGACACTAGAAACAAAATCAATTTGATCAGATCATTAACTTTCAGAGCTAAAACCATCTGCTCACCATCACTATTATCAGCTGAAATTGCTAAGCTAGAGGATATTCTGTGTTCTAACGGTTACCCACTCAAAGTACTCAAGCGAGTCATGACAAGCGTTCTTGAACCTAGCCCAGATACAGCTTCTGCACAACTTGAACCTGCAACGCGTATTATCACAAAATTGCCGTGGAAAGGGCCAAATTGCATTGCCTTCCGCAAAAAGATTAAAGCTGCAATTTTGAACTGCTATCCTACAGTATCCCCCATTGTAATTTATACAACCAGGCCCGCATTCAGGTCTATCGCGAAGGATGTTTCACCAACTCTTGAAAATAGTAATTTTATTTATAAGTATGCGTGTCGCTGTGAGCGAACGTACGTTGGTGAGACATGTCAGCGATTCTCGGAAAGGATCAAGCAGCATATCCCAGACAAGCTGTACAAGAAGCCGCCTGACAAACGTGTGGCAACAAGTGATAGCGCCATCACAAAGCATTTGCAGGCGCAACCTGAATGCATCCCGCAAGAACGCAACAGCAGCTTCAGTGTCATCACACCAGCCCGGAACAGCGCGCACAGATTCACACTGGAGGCGCTGTACATTCGTAGTTTGAGGCCAGAGCTGTGTCGACAAAAGAAGCACATCAAGGTGCTGCGGCTGTTCAAGCTGCAACCGGACTGACAACTTTATCACGTGTTTGTTCTGGTACTGCATTCCCCTCATATATATATATATATATAAATAGAGACGTAGGCGAACAAAATTTGTATACACACAACAAGGTTGTCAGTTTCATAACACTGAAAGCTTTTCACCCATTTTCATCAGTAGATACATGGGAATGAGCAAGAACGAAAACGAAGCCAGAATTTATACTGGGGGTAGAGAATCAGCAAGAATATTCTTACGCGCCTCAAGTTCACACTACACTACCATAAGAATGTATGGAGCAGTGGAAAAATGCGGGAAACAACACATGAGGGGAATGCAGTACCAGAACAAACACGTGATAAAGTTGTCAGTCCGGTTGCAGCTTGAACAGCCGCAGCACCTTGATGTGCTTCTTTTGTCGACACAGCTCTGGCCTCAAACTGCGAATGTACAGCGCCTCCAGTGTGGATCTGTGCGCGCTGTTCCGGGCTGGTGTGATGACACTGAAGCTGCTGTTGCGTTCTTGCGGGATGCATTCAGGTTGCGCCTGCAAATGCTTTGTGATGGCGCTATCACTTGTTGCCACACGTTTGTCAGGCGGCTTCTTGTACAGCTTGTCTGGGATATGCTGCTTGATCCTTTCCGAGAATCGCTGACATGTCTCACCAACGTACGTTCGCTCACAGCGACACGCATACTTATAAATAAAATTACTATTTTCAAGAGTTTGTGAAACATCCTTCGCGATAGACCTGAATGCGGGCCTGGTTGTATAAATTACAATGGGGGATACTGTAGGATAGCAGTTCAAAATTGCAGCTTTAATCTTTTTGCGGAAGGCAATGCAATTTTGCCCTTTCCACGGCAATTTTGTGATAATACGCGTTGCAGGTTCAAGTTGTGCAGAAGCTGTATCTGGGCTAGGTTCAAGAACGCTTGTCATGACTCGCTTGAGTACTTTGAGTGGGTAACCGTTAGAACACAGAATATCCTCTAGCTTAGCAATTTCAGCTGATAATAGTGATGGTGAGCAGATGGTTTTAGCTCTGAAAGTTAATGATCTGATCAAATTGATTTTGTTTCTAGTGTCACAAAACGAGTCCCAGCGGGTGTAAAGACCTGTGAACGTCGGCTTTCTATATACTGTGGTGAGCAATTCTGTGGAAGAATGCTTAATCAATACATCAAGAAACGGCAATTCTCCATTATTCTCCTCCTCCATTGTAAACTGGAGAGCTGGGTGAAGATTATTTAAACGCTCAGAGAATTCCAATGCCAGTTTCCGGTTGTGAAATGCTGCGAATGTGTCATCCACATAACGCCTATAGAATTGGGGCCAATGACTGTCTGGAATTGTGTTCTCAAAATATCCAACAAAGATATTGGCTAGCACGGGGCCCAAGGGTGAACCCATGGCTACTCCGTCCCTCTGTGCGTACATATTGCCATTGAAACTGAACTGCACGTCTGATGTGGCTTTGAAAAGCAGCTTCTTGAAAAGATCTTGGGGTATTTGCGGGGCTTATATTTCATCATCATGGTATAGCGACTGTATGCAGATATCTATTGTTTCCTTGAGAGGCACGTTTGTAAAGAGGCTGACTACATCGAAAGAGCACAGGAACAGCGATCCAGAGTTCTCTGCCTGCTGCTGGCCAAATTCCCATACATCATCCACGAACTCGAATGTATCCTTAGTTGCGTGGGCGGAATATTTGTTCAGGACTGGTTTTAGTAATTCAGCTAACCACTTGGCCATTTCGTGTTGGGGAGCATTGATCATGGACAGGATTGGTGGAAGTGGCACGTCTTTCTTATGTATTTTCGGTACGCCATAGAGCACAGGTCGGCACGAGCCAACGGGTCGGATCCGGTCGTAATCTATATTGAGTATTTTTCCAGCCCTTTTGGAACGCAATAGGTATGCCTGCAAGGCGCGTTCATCCAGGTAAGTGCGGTCATGCGTTTCCGTCGGTCCCAGGAGTTGAAACTTCGATGCATCAGCCAGTATAGCATTCATCTTGTCATTGTAATAACTTCGCTGCATTATCACCACTCCATTCCCTTTGTCCGGCCTGCTGATTATTATATCTTTGTCATTCTTTATTTTCCTGATGGCTGCCATATGCTTGTCGTTGAGGGGATAATTGGTTTTATCTGCTTTACTGTTACTAAACTCTTCTGCAAGATTCGCCAACGCTGCTTGACACGTATCCCTCTTGGCATCACTCACTGGTACGCAGCGCTCCAATTGATCATTTGTTAGTTCGAATTCTGCCTGCACAATCTCCTTGTCCATTCTGGAACTAGGGGGGACTCCAAACTTCAAGCCCCTGCACAATACGTCTTTTTCAATATTAGTTAGCATAACTCCGACCTGAATGCATCCCGCAAGAATGCAACAGCAGCTTCAGTGTCATCACACCAGCCCGGAACAGCGCGCACAGATTCATACTGGAGGCGCTGTACATTCGCAGTTTGAGGCCAGAGCTGTGTCGACAAAAGAAGCACATCAAGGTGCTGCGGCTGTTCAAGCTGCAACCGGACTGACAACTTTATCACGTGTTTGTTCTGGTACTGCATTCCCCTCATGTGTTGTTTCCCGCATTTTTCCACTGCTCCATTCATTCTTATGGTAGTGTAGTGTGAACTTGAGGCGCGTAAGAATATTCTTGCTGATTCTCTACCCCCAGTATAAATTCTGGCTTCGTTTTCGTTCTTGCTCATTCCCATGTATCTACTGATGAAAATGGGTGAAAAGCTTTTAGTGTTACGAAACTGACAACCTTGTTGTTGTGTGTATACAAATATATATATATTTAAAATAGAGATGTAGGCGAACAAAATTTATATACACACAACAACAAGGTTGTCAATTTCATAATACTAAAAGCTTTTCACCCATTTTCATCAGTAGTTACATGGGAATGAGCAAGAACGAAAACGAAGCCAGAATTTATACTGGGGGTAGAGCACCCCCAGTATAAATTCTGGCTTCGTTTTCGTTCTTGCTCATTCCCATGTAACTACTGATGAAAATGGGTGAAAAGCTTTTAGTATTATGAAATTGACAACCTTGTTGTTGTGTGTATATAAATATATATATACTCAATCTGCGGACAGAACTGTTTCGTCCTTTGTGGACTCGTCAGCGCAGCACAGAGGAAATATATATATATATATATATATATACGCAGATTGAGTATATATATATATATATATATACATGTCAACAAACAATGGATCACTCGTAATATTTCGCTACTCCGAGTTTCATGCACTGTGTGCAATCATCAGGCGAACAATATTCAATGCAGACTGGTCAAAGCATAATGGGAATTTAAGGTGGATGCAGGCGGAAGCAAGTGTAAGGCTTAGCGGGACCCCTGATACGTAATCAATGGGCTAACTTGCCGGCTGAGAAGTGTGTGAAGCTGAGTGCTAGATGACTATAGCATAGTGGGGCAGTGCAATTTGCCAAGGCGCTAGCTGTTGGATGCCTGTACTACAGCAGAGCCAATTTGCAGTGGGGGGGGGGGGGGGGGGGCAGCTGTTGGATGCCTGTACTACAGCAGAGCCAATTTGCCAAGGCGCTATCTGTTGGATGCCTGTACTACAGCAGAGCCAATTTGCCAAGGTGCTATCTGTTGGATGCCTGTACTACAGCAGAGCCAATTAAGTCCGACGAGTTACAGTTAGGTGCAATGGCGGCACTTGCCTCTTTGGTGGTGTTAGGATTCAGGTGTTGAGTGCTGGATGCCTGTACTACAGCAGAGCCAGTGAAGTCTGAGGAGTTACAGCTGGGTGCGATGGTTGCACTAGCCTTTCAGGTGTGAAGATTCAGGTGCGTGCTGGATGCCTGTACTACAGCAGAGCGAGTGCCACACCAGGACATGCCTTGCTTAGCAAAGCATACTGGATGCCTGTACTACAGCAGAGCCAGTATGCGCTATAGTACAGGCATCCAGCACCCAACACCTGAATCCTAACACCACCAAAGAGGCAAGTGCCGCCATTGCACCTAACTGTAACTCGTCGGACTTAATTGGCTCTGCTGTAGTACAGGCATCCAACAGATAGTGCCTTGGCAAATTGGCTCTGCTGTAGTACAGGCATCCAACAGCTGGCACCCCCCCCCCCCCCCCCCCACTGCAAATTGGCTCTGCTGTAGTACAGGCATCCAACAGCTAGCGCCTTGGCAAATTGCACTGCCCCACTATGCTATAGTCATCTAGCACTCAGCTTCACACACTTCTCAGCCGGCAAGTTAGCCCATTGATTACGTATCAGGGGTCCCGCTAAGCCTTACACTTGCTTCCGCCTGCATCCACCTTAAATTCCCATTATGCTTTGACCAGTCTGCATTGAATATTGTTCGCCTGATGATTGCACACAGTGCATGAAACTCGGAGTAGCGAAATATTACGAGTGATCCATTGTTTGTTGACATGTGTCATTGCTCCCCCCCAAGAAATTGGATGTTGAGCACTTTTTCTGCAGCTACAGGCATAGTCTTACTAAGTATATATATATATATATATAGAACAATAGAAGTATTTCTTGCGTCGGCAAAACATATATATATATATTTAAATAGAGATGTAGGCGAACAAAATTTATATACACACAACAACAAGGTTGTCAATTTCATAATACTAAAAGCTTTTCACCCATTTTCATCAGTAGTTACATGTTTTCGTTCTTGCTCATTCCCATGTAACTACTGATGAAAATGGGTGAAAAGCTTTTAGTATTATGAAATTGACAACCTTGTTGTTGTGTGTATATATATATATATATATATATTTAAATAGAGAGGTAGGCGAACAAAATTTATATACACACAACAACAAGGTTGTCAGTTGTAACCACTGATGAAAATGGGTGAAAAGCTTTTGGTATTATGAAACTGACAACCTTGTTGTTGTGTGTATATATAATATATACACTCAGACACAAAGGATCTCCAAGTTTCTCACTGTTGCTACTCTGAGTTTCGTGCAAAAGCACTCTTCAGGCAACTTACTCTTCTCTCACATCAGTATCCCTTTACATACCAGAAAAGACGAAAAGAAGCACCCTAGGTGGGAATCACAGGTGGAGAAAAGAAGCACGCTAGCCAGTCTAGGTGGGAATCACAGGTGAAGATAAATGTGGCAAGTGTGGTAGTGTGAGCAATCGCGCAGGCCGGGTGGTGTGCATAAAGTGAAGTGTGGCAGTAGGATGCATGCACATTAGATAGCAGGAGTTCTGTATATGTGTAACAGATAGCAAGCGCAGTCTACAGTTCAGGTCACCTCCGATAGGAGGTACTTGGTGCTGTGGCGACATTTTGTGACCAGGCTGCATCTGGTGTTGAGGAGCGATGCCTTGTCACTCTTCATTATGGCGATCTTCTCCGATAGGCATAGGTTGCACCGCTTCGAGGTTCTTTTGTAGGCGCTGGATCTCTGCCTGATTCTCCACGAGATTTTGACGCCTTCACCTGCCTCCTTCAATGCCCATGCATGCTTTGACAATTCTGTGCTGTTTCTGTGTGGGGCATTCCGGAACGATGACGTGTGGTTGTTGAACCGGAGTTTGAACGGGGTTTCGGAGATGCCGATATACTTCTTCCGGCTGAGATTGGAGTCCACTGTAGCTTCGTATACTATCTCGCTGGCGTTGCAGTCCCCGTTGAGTGGGCAGTTTGCTTTGATACGGCAGTTACATCTCTTTTCTTCCGGCTGTCTGAGGACTTTCGCGTTGTGGTTACGACGGAGCTGAGGTCTGCCAGCTGGTAGGCGCATTACTCCTGAACAAGCTGGCAAGCTACATCGACAAGCCATCAATCGGATTGTACCGTGATGATGGCCTAGCTACCCTAAGGAGAGTACCGGGTTGGAGAGTAGACAAGATACGGAAGAACATCATCGGCATGTTCCAATCACTCGCCCTGAAAATAACAATCGACGTCAACAGAAAAGTAACCGACTTCCTAGACGTCACTCTAAACCTCGAAACAGGCACCTACAAGCCATACCGCAAGCCCGGGGACACGCCCCTCTACCTCAACCGTGAGTCTAACCATCCTCCAATAGTAATCAAAACCTGCCGCAGTCCATCAACAAGCGCCTAACGAGCGTCTCTGCCAATCAAGAAGTCTTTGAAGAGGCTGCCCCACGTACGCTGCAGCTCTCTCAAAAAGTGGCTTCAACTACGCACTCGTCTATAACGAGGAACCGGCGAACACGGAAGGACAAGCCAGGAGGAAAAAGAATCGAAAGAGGACCATCATTTGGTTTAACCCACCGTACAGCCAATCCGTGAAGACTGATGTTGGCGCGACATTCCTGAGACTTGTCAAGCGCCATTTCCCAGAAGGATCTGCTCTCAGAAAAGTATTTAACAAAAACACGCTCAAAGTCAGCTACAGCTGTTCGCCTAACTTAGCCTCAATAATCAAGGGCCACAACGCGAAAGTCCTCAGACAGCCGGAAGAAAAGAGATGTAACTGCCGTATCAAAGCAAACTGCCCACTCAACGGGGACTGCAACGCCAGCGAGATAGTATACGAAGCTACAGTGGACTCCAATCTCAGCCGGAAGAAGTATATCGGCATCTCCGAAACCCCGTTCAAACTCCGGTTCAACAACCACACGTCATCGTTCCGGAATGCCCCACACAGAAACAGCACAGAATTGTCAAAGCATGCATGGGCATTGAAGGAGGCAGGTGAAGGCGTCAACATCTCGTGGAGAATCAGGCAGAGATCCAGCGCCTACAAAAGAACCTCGAAGCGGTGCAACCTATGCCTATCGGAGAAGATCGCCATAATGAAGAGTGACAAGGCATCGCTCCTCAACACCAGATGCAGCCTGGTCACAAAATGTCGCCACAGCACCAAGTACCTCCTATCGGAGGTGACCTGAACTGTAGACTGCGCTTGCTATCTGTTACACATATACAGAACTCCTGCTATCTAATGTGCATGCATCCTACTGGCACACTTCACTTTATGCACACCACCCGGCCTGCGCGATTGCTCACACTACCACACTTGCCACATTTATCTTCACCTGTGATTCCCACCTAGACTGGCTAGCGTGCTTCTTTTCTCCACCTGTGATTCCCACCTAGGGTGCTTCTTTTCGTCTTTTCTGGTATGTAAAGAGATACTGATGTGAGAGAAGAGTAAGTTGCCTGAAGAGTGCTTTTGCACGAAACTCAGAGTAGCAACACTGAGAAACTTGGAGATCCTTTGTGTCTGAGTGTATAACCCCGCTCTGTCTTAGGACATTGAGCACTTTTTGCCGACGCAAGAAATACTTCTATTGTTCTATAGACGCTCCTCTTTTGTTGAGCACTCTCCCTTGCCAACGCATACGCGACACTATGGACGAACCAAGACGAATGAATATTGACTGTTCACTGAAGAATATCCCGATACCGCCGGACGACGTCTATCGGAAGGACCTGCTAGCCAAGGTGGAATCAGTTGTTAGACGCATGAGATGGAAGGCGTTCTTCCTCTTAAACGGACAAGGTGGGAGCAACGCGCCAGATAACTGCTTCGGATTCAAGAGCAGGAACTCACCGCCCCACGTCGCTGAAATGAAGGCGTTCGAGGATGACCTAGTGAAAATGATGGAGAACGTAAAATTCAGGCGTGTAAATGGGCCCTTTCAAAACGACCTGAGGGAAAAAGCCGGTCCATTTCAAAATCCGACAAAGTCATTGTCAAGGCCGACAAAACCAGCAACTTGTACGAGGTATCGCGCGAGCGGTACAACAAGCTACTGAAGGACAATGTCACGAAGGCATACAAAACAGCCCCGGCAGCAATGTATAAGGACATCAACAGAGAGGCAAAGAGCATCGCACAAAACATGGAGAAGCCGCTGGATGACCGCATGGACACGATGGCAGAGTCTCAAGCATTCCTGACCTTCAAGGATCATAAAGACAGATTCGCCAACGATATGCCATGCAGGTTAATCAACCCAGCAAAGGCCGAGATGGGCATCATCAGCAAAACAATATTGGACAGGATCACAACTGAGGTCACCAAAGCGACTGACATCCAGCTATGGAAAAACACAGCATCGGTTCTAGATTGGTTCCGAGGATTGGACGACAAAAATGAGAGAACCTTCGTGTGCTTCGACATCGTCAGCTACTACCCGTCAATTACAGAAGACCTCCTCCGCCAAGCACTGAGATTTGCGGCGCAATACACCAACGTCAGCAAGAGCGACGTAGACATCATTATGCACGCGAGGAGATCTCTGCTATTTGACGCATCAAAAACATGGGTAAAAAAGGACAACGCTAACGGATTTGACGTAACCATGGGGTCTTACGACGGAGCTGAGGTCTGCCAGCTGGTAGGCGCATTACTCCTGAACAAGCTGGCAAGCTACATCGACAAGCCATCAATCGGATTGTACCGTGATGATGGCCTAGCTACCCTAAGGAGAGTACAGTCTGTATCGGCTATAGCGTACCCTTTTGATTTCCGTGATTTTATCACTATAACCGATGCATCACTATATGCGATACGATCGATTTTTTTCGATCGACACATGAAAGGCAGGGAAATACTTCCAGCATGGCGTTTTGACAAATGAGCATGCTGCATAGTTGACAGTGCCCGCATTTCCATAAAAAAATTCTGTTATGTACATGTACATGTGTCACTATCAAAATAAGCAACGTGAAGAACGTGAAGAAAGTAAAAAAAAATAGGGCCTTTGATATTATTGCAACATGTATTTTAAAGTTATCACTATAGCCGATAATAATGCAGTGTGTTATGCATGTTTTGATTCTTTGTTGCCATCATAATATCCGATATATCAATACATCCGATAATATTGGTTATAGTGATATTTGTACTGGATAAAATACGTTTTGCTTTTGATATTTCGTACCAATATCACTGTAGCCGATATATTCTTATATCCGGTCACTCTATAGCCGATACAGACTGTACCGGGTTGGAGAGCAGACAAGATACGGAAGAACATCATCGGCATGTTCCAATCACTCGGCCTGAAAATAACAATCGACGTCAACAGAAAAGTAACCGACTTCCTAGACGTCACTCTAAACCTCGAAACAGGCACCTACAAGCCATACCGCAAGCCCGGGGACACGCCCCTCTACCTCAACCATGAGTCTAACCATCCTCCAATAGTAAAAACCTGCCGCAGTCCATCAACAAGCGCCTAACGAGCGTCTCTGCCAATCAAGAAGTCTTTGAAGAGGCTGCCCCACGTACGCTGCAGCTCTCTCAAAAAGTGGCTTCAACTACGCACTCGTCTATAACGAGGAACCGGCGAACACGGAAGGACAAGCCAGGAGGAAAAAGAATCGAAAGAGGACCATCATTTGGTTTAACCCACCGTACAGCCAATCCGTGAAGACTGATGTTGGCGCGACATTCCTGAGACTTGTCAAGCGCCATTTCCCAGAAGGATCTGCTCTCAGAAAAGTATTTAACAAAAACACGCTCAAAGTCAGCTACAGCTGTTCGCCTAACTTAGCCTCAATAATCAAGGGCCACAACGCGAAAGTCCTCAGACAGCCGGAAGAAAAGAGATGTAACTGCCGTATCAAAGCAAACTGCCCACTCAACGGGGACTGCAACGCCAGCGAGATAGTATACAAAGCTACAGTGGACTCCAATCTCAGCCGGAAGAAGTATATCGGCATCTCCGAAACCCCGTTCAAACTCCGGTTCAACAACCACACGTCATCGTTCCGGAATGCCCCACACAGAAACAGCACAGAATTGTCAAAGCATGCATGGGCATTGAAGGAGGCAGGTGAAGGCGTCAACATCTCGTGGAGAATCAGGCAGAGATCCAGCGCCTACAAAAGAACCTCGAAGCGGTGCAACCTATGCCTATCGGAGAAGATCGCCATAATGAAGAGTGACAAGGCATCGCTCCTCAACACCAGATGCAGCCTGGTCACAAAATGTCGCCACAGCACCAAGTACCTCCTATCGGAGGTGACCTGAACTGTGGACTGCGCTTGCTATCTGTTACACATATACAGAACTCCTGCTATCTAATGTGCATGCATCCTACTGCCATCCTACTGGTGGGTTGTTGTTGTCCACTCGTCTTTTCTTTTTTTTCTTCTTTTTTTTGGTGGTTCAACAGTATCAGGCTCGTTCTCACACACCTCCACATCGGAATCTAGACCACCACTCACCTCTAATTCCTCCTCCGCTGCAGGTATGCGCTTTTTGGAATGGCTTCCAGGCTTATACGAGTCAGTGCGTGGACCATACAGTTGGTCATCCAGCATATCGTCGTCACTGTCACAACCTGCGAGTGGCGAACGGGTAGTGGCAGCAGCAAACCTTGATGGCGAGGACGCAGGTGGTGGCCTTCGCACAGGTGTAGTTGTGCCCACCAGAGGGTTGACATCTTCATCTTCCACACGAGAAACTGCGCCTGCAGTCGGTGTGGACTTTGCCAATGATGGTGATGATGATGATGATGATGATGATGATGATTGTGAATGTCGAGCGAGGATCGTTCACACCACTGGTGTTCTCGACTTAAGGTTTCAGCGGGCCTGAGACAACTCAATTCCTAAAGTCTCTTGCCTCTCTCTTTGTAGAGAGAAGCCAGGATCTCAAATATCCTGTTGTCATGGGTATGTTGCGTACCCGCCTGTCGTTTTGCCTCTTGAGGTGGGCCATTACGTGCTTTCGTGGTTGCCGAGGGTCTTATAACAGACGGCGGGTGAATTCCTTTGTGGCCCAGTGTCGTTTGGCCGCATAGTGAATTTTTATGCTATGCCTCTCAACAATATCACTAACTGTTATGGATAACATCACATTTTTTAAATAACTATTTGGTAAAGTAACATCATCTGTCATTCAATATCTATCTGGTAAAATAATCAGCATTTGAATATCTACTTGGTACTAATCATTCAACTGTTAAATGTCATATTTTTACCTGAATATCTATCACGATTTTTGCACATAATCTCGGTTATCACCGTTTCAAGCCCGTACAAGATGCCGTTTCCAATGATGATGATGATGATGATGATGATGATGATTATGTGTACGGTGTTTTTCAAAGTTTTTTATGTTTGTTCTTTTATTCCATTATGAGCCGGTCTTCTCCGATTGGTGGCCGCATGCTCATTGTGTTCAACTGCACTTTGTGTTCCTTTTTATATTGAGTGCCAGTGCACTTTGTGTTCATTTTCCTCTCTTTTTTACTTCTAATTGAATTTTGATGTATTGCGTTTTTTGCTTGCCCGTACAAGAGGCTGTTCAAATGATGTGGATACTGGGGTTCTTGCTGCTGTTGTAGATGATGCCGGGTGTGGCGTCAACAGGCGCTCCTGCGGTGGTAGCACTGCCGCCGAGCTCAGCGACTTCACAGGTCCATACCCAGGCACATCACCCAGAACTCGGTTCCATGTCCGGAAATTTGCCCACGCTCTCGCGACAGAGTCCACGTCGAGGCCCACAGCAGCATCGCCTGACGACCTAGTGCTGGTGGCCGCCGTGAACTTTCTATAAAAGTCTCTGGCTTTCGCTTTCAAGTTATCTATCTTGTTCTTCACCACAAGGGTGTCAGGGGTTCCACGTCGTCTCCATACAATTCTCTCAAATATTCATTGAGTTTCTCACTAATTTCTCTCTCCTTCACCCTCCTCTTCTTCATGAGGCCGTTGGGATTTCGTTGCATGTCTGCCCATAACTCTATCAATTTGGACTCAGCGTCATCACTAAAAAGTACACGCGGCATCTTCACAAATCAAAAGCGAAAACTACCACCAGCAGCAAGAAACAGCAAGAAAGTTTGCAATCCGGAGAAGACTCTCACACAACAAACACAACTGCACTACACTGCAAAAACGGCACGTGGATGAGAAACGTGCTTTGTACAGGGTGTCTCGACTCACGTTTCGCGTGATTCCCACGTTCCTCGCTTTGAGCCATTTTTCGCCACTCACCTTGGCAACAAGCATGTTTATGGCGTGTTTACGTGGTTTTCTACCTAATCTGGACAGGCCCTAACGTAGCTGTTCGCTATCATTGCTTCTGAGGTCTGAGGTCTGTGTGTGTGTGTGTGTGTGTGTGTTTGTGTTTACGTATGTGTTTTGGGATGTGTGTGTGCACGTGCATGTGTGTGTGTGTGTGTGTGTGTGTGTGTGTGTGTGTGTGTGTGTGTGTGTGTGTGTGTGTGTGCATCAACATGTGTATGTATGTGGGTATGTGTGTACATGTCTTATCTTTAATTTTGCTGCTACTACCAGGAGGGTAACACACCATTACATAAGGCAGCACGTTATGGTCATCTTTCTGTAGTAGAATGTCTTCTCACTTCTGGACATTCGTTGGAACCAAAGAATATGGTAAGTCATAATTATTATCCGTGATGTATTCTTGTTTGTATATGAGTAGAAAGAAGAATTACGCAGGTGAATAAATTCAGTGGGTATTGACCATGCCTGTGGGTCTGTTTTACGCTAGAAATTCACAATTGGCATTTTTTTACAAATTATGGCCACAAAAGGTTTCGTACGATTCAAATATGCTATAATACTAAGTGGTAGCACAAACTTCAGGCTGTTCATCATCATTAAGAAAATTAATGTTTTTTACGAGTAAACTTCCGTGCTTTCTCTTTGTAAATGTTATGTTCCTTCTCCCGTACATTGTCTCTTTCCTCATCATCAAGGTGATATAGCGGCATGAGCAAACGAGAGCAAGAACAATGAATTATGGATATGCATGATGTACACTGGTCATGCATTTATCACCGTTGTTTTTAGCTACTCTACTTTGACCCGGTTCTATCACCTCATTGCTGTACATAATTCATTGTATTTGCTCTTGTTTGCTTTTGCTTGTATATCACCTGAGGAAAAGGTACAGAAGTTTACTCGCATAACCATTACATTATTATGAATGTTGTTGAAGAGCCTAAGGTTTGTCCTATCAACATAATGAGCAGTTGTCCTTTGCTTCATCAGCCTGGAAAACATTTAATGAGTTACTTGCGTCACATCAAACGTGCTCGTAAGTCCAATGTTTTTGAAGAGATTTGGTATATGGTTCCATGTTGGCACTTCGAGAATCGCAGCATATCGGCTTCATCCAGAAACCCTCTTGAGTGCTGGACTCCAGGTGCCATTGTGTGATCTGCAAGAACCCCCCAGTCGTGGAGAATGGCATGGCCGTGTGAATGAGCCCTGCACAAACCACTCTGGCTCAACTCATCCAACGGGGTGGCCATCGCCTAGTCGGTGAGGGAACCTACTTTTGCCACCTGTACAATATGCATTGTCCAGATGCACATCACCTTCTACAGAGGATGTTGCCACCGTAGCATCCCCAACACCAGCTGGCGAGTGGATGCAGTTTTTGGCATTCCGGAATCATTCAATCCTGTGTGTATGTATACCTGTTAGAAATGTCTCGAGTATGTTCTATACAGCCGAGTGGCAGCCTTCCCAGGACCATGCCTTTTTTATTAGGCTGTTGCTTTCCTCTGCTGTCTGCTGTCAAACAAGATGAAATAAACACATATTGACCTGAGCGGATGGCACCTCATCACTCACCTGACACTGACAAAGATGGATTCACCATGGCATCAGGGAAGAATACATTCCCAGCAACTCCCCGGGCTGCCAAACTCGCCAACGTTTTCTCCACTGCAGCTGAACGTGACGAAGTTTCAGGTGCTGAAGATACGGATAACAGTGGCGCACAGGTCACAATCAACGGTTTAACATTTGAGTGTTAACTTGACAACAGCACCATATTCCGACAACCTCTGCTCCTCATACCCTAGTTCCTCTAAATCCGAACGCTATAGCATTCCAACCCACTGTTACAAGAACAGTGCTTGCAACATCGGAGCAAAATATGACGATTGCATTCCTCAACATTAATTTTGTAGTCTACGCTACAAAAATGCATGAACTGTCGGACCTGGTGCATTCGATGGACTGATTTCAGTTGTATCACCATCTGTCACCCTGTTCGGTGACTTCAACAGTAATGTTAGCTCAGCTGCAACACCCCTGTCAAGGCAATGCATTGCCAAGCCCTCCGCGGCCAGCTTTCTCAGCGCGGCTCTATTCCGAAAGGAAACTGAGTAAAAGTATTTTACAGGACTGTTGCCTAATCCTCCTCACTACTGTACTCCACAAACCACCATTACCGTCGCTCACACAATCCAGTGCACCAAGCGACCAGGTAGGAGAAACTAAGTTAAGTTTTAAAGATATTGAACAAGAAGATTACAACAAGAAAAGAACCAAGAACCACGATCGCCAAATCGCTGTCATCAGCAAAACGTGCCCGGGTGCGTGCATTGGCTTACGTGTACATCAGTGCGTGCGTGCATGAAGATCAGAAAAGCAGATGATCACAAATCATGCATGATGCATCGATGAGTCAAAGGACAACGACTACGTAACCATGGATATAATAATGGCGACAGCAAAGTTAGTTCCGCGTCCAAAAGCGCAGGTGCAACAAGGAAAAGTCAGAGTGCAGAACAAACAGAAATTCAAATCGAAAGGAAATAAATATTGCAGAGATGAAGCGAATCAGTTTGGTCTGTCAGAGGGTGCTTGCGCCCAGCGACAGGGTGACAGCAAACCCTGTCAGAGAGAGAGAGTCAGTGTACAGAATAGGAATACATAGAACGCAGCACGCAATGGAGTTGCTGTGGAGAGCGAGAATGCAAGCAACAACGTAAGTACTATCTATGCAACTAATTATATCGGCGTATTGTTATTGATATTATTATCCAACAAACACGCACAACACTCAACAAACACTGTATCGTAACAACGCACTCGTAAATGATGTTATCACAACGACACTCATTCTATTTCACCTCTCCCCTGATAACATCGCGAACAGCAAGGTCAAATTAGTCACGATAACGAACGGGGACCTGAATGTCAGCACGAGGACGAAGAACTCTCGCAGGCACAGGCTCAACAGGAGCAGCAACAACAGGCTGCAAAACACCATCATCAACAGCAGACAACTCAACAGAAAGAGACAATGCATCGTCATCATCATCAACACGATCAGTAGGCTGAGACTTGATCAGCTCGATGTTGACAAGGTTGTTCGAAGTACGGGCATCGTCATTGTCGCACACAATCACAACAGTTGACTCAGAGACAACTTTGGACACCACCCAGCCAGGTTCATACGGTGACGTGCGTTTCTGGTTACGACTAGGGCGCAACAACAAGACAGAATCACCAACACTGTACGGACAGGGATCAACATGAGCACTAGCAGCAGACTCAGAGAGTTACGCCTGGGCAGCAGACAACTCCTCCTCCAAATAATCACGCACAGCAGCAGACTTCACACACAAACTCTCGACCCATGCACTCAGAGACACATCAGGCTGCGGACAATCGACAACAAGGTCACGGGGAATCCAACCACACATAGCCTCACACGGGGACAAACCAGTAACAGAGTGAGGACGCACACGATAATAGTATAGCAGGACGCTCAACGCAGAAGCCCAATCATCCGACTCAGTAACAGTTTTACGAATCAATGTTAACAATGTACTTTGAAAACGCTCAACACCACCCTGACTCTGCGGGTGCCGCACCGCACCACGTCGCACTTCCACTCCAAATGCATTGTACAGTGCCACAGTAACATGATTCACAAATTCAGTGCCATTGTCCGACCTCACGACATCAGGGGCTCCCCAGCGGGAACACACATCAACAAAAGCAGAAGCCACAGACGCACCATCATGGCGAGCCAAAGGAACAACTTCCACCCACCTGTTAAACATGTCCGTGCACACCAGGACACAATGGTAGCGTTGACTCCTGTTGGGACCGAGTTTCAGGGTGTCCAGCTGCACAACACTCCAGGGTCCAGAAAGTCTAACCGGACGGGTCGGCGTGGCAACAGAACCACGCTTGGAACTAGCGGTAGCACACGCAGAACAAGACTGGACAACAGACTGACACAAAGCAGCCATATTAGGGAAATAACACCCAGACCGAAACAGCTTCCAAGTGGTCTCCCAATTGGCATGACCACACGTCGCATGCGCACGAGACAAAACTCGACACTGCAGGGACAGGGGAACAACAGGCACAACCTGCTCATCATTGGGGGGCACCTTAACACGGCGATACAAACCGCCGTCGGAAACAAGAAGCTGAGTCCGTATTTTCTTAGAAGCAGGATCAACAATGTCAGAACCAGAATACACAGCAGCAATACTACTGGAAATCTGTTCGTCAGAATGTTGAGCAGACATCACGTCTTGCAAGAGAACAGCATTTACAACCTGCCTTGGCGGCGCTGAGACGGCGGAATAGGCAGCAGCAGGAGAGGCGCTCGGCTGAAGCTTCCTCCAGCAGCGTACAAATGTAGCATGGCTACTTTATGACACGTAATTTGTATACACATAAATAGTACACCGTAGGAATGCATGGATAGGCTGTGCGCATACTCGCACTGCCTTGTCTTCTTCTTCTCCTTGTGAGACAATGAACGAATATTGATAACTACTTACGTAACAACAAGTATGTGCTTTGAGTGCTGAGAGTATACGAGTTACAATGGTGGCAGCGGAAAAATAGTCGTCGGTTTTGTCCTCGGCTGGGAAGACGCCTCCGCAGGAGAGACAAGTTGCAGAGTCGACAAGTTCCAGAGAGTCTGAGACCAGTTCCAGCTACTCGGGAGACCAGCCCACAGACTAAGTTCTAATTTACTAGTATTGGTCATTCTATCCTTCGTCTCGTTTTCCATTCTTTACTTCTTGACTGATCGTTCGCTGTGCATGAGTAACAGTTTTGTTTGATGTAAAAAGGGCTAGAATTTTCACTACAATTATTTTTGCACATAGTTCTACGTGGGTGTGCGTGCATACTTACAGCTGCCCTGGCCTAGGTCTTGTAGTCCTGTACTACGTAGATTGTGCATGCATGCACCTGCATATGACGTAACTCCATGATTGTACAGTACTTACTACTACGTTCGGGCCTGATTGGAAATTTTTATTTCCATTGCTATCAGGTTCGGCCTCATTTCCTCTGTGCTGCGCTGATGAGTTCAAAAAGAACGAAACAGCATGCTGTCCGCAGATTGAGTACTTACTACTTGTGTAGCTAGCTAAGTAGACCTATGCACTACGTACGTAGCTTGACACATCACGGATATTTCACGGTACGGGCCGCGCCGGCGGGTAGGCCGCGAGTGACGTTTGCATTGCAGGGTTTTTTTTTGTAGAATTTTTTAAAATAAAATTTTTGTTAAAATTTTGAACTTGATCTCGAACGCAAGATGGGCAAGTCGAAAAAGCAGACCCGGTCACCTAGTCCGTTGTCATTCGAGATGTATGACAGGCCTGCCAGTGCCTCAGCCTTACCGAGACCAATCCTGTTACCCGAAGTATTTGGTCGTGCTGGAAATGAAGATTTTTCGGCCTACCTCAAACATTTTAACGATGCATGCCACCTGAACGGGTACAGTGAGGAACAAAAACTATTGTTATTACCCACAAGACTCGCAGGCACGTCCCATGAACTGCTGGAGACCATTCTCCTATCTGATGCAGACATTTCATTTCATGACGCCGTTGAAGCGCTCCGCAGTCGCCTGGAGCCACCACAGCAGGCCCAAATGCACGAAGCGGCTTTACGCCAGCGCCTGAAACTCGCCCATGAAACACAGTATGCATATGCCATGGAGCTTCGCCGCCTTGCTGCCAAAGCATATCCAGGCCGACAGGGCCCGTTACTAAAATCGATGCTGCTGCAGATTTTCATCGATGGTCAGCCAACAAAAGATATGCGCCTGGCTCTGTCGTCGCCACGACCAGCAAGCATTGAACTGGCGGTTCAAAAAGCAATTGAGGTCTCGGCAATCTACGCCAGGGAACAGAGCCAGATGCCTGTAGAGTCTCACTTCACTCAGGCTGTACATGTAACTGGTGACTACGATGGCTCGGCCTGCGCCGCGTTGCCGTTACGCAGCCAGCCACCTGGCCCATCACCAGCTGTACCCCGGGCTTCTGTTGCCAAGGCGAGTGCGTATGACGCTGGAGAGCGTGATCGACTGGCCCAAGTGCTTGAGAAGTTTGATTCAAGAATGTCAGATCTTGAAAAGAGACTCGGATGTTTAGAAATAATTGTCGCTCCGCAAACACCAGTCACTGCAGGAGCAAGTCCCGATGGCCAGTCTCGTGTCAGTGGACGTGGTCGTGGACGGGGACGGGTGTATGGTCGTGGTGGTCGCGATGAACCGCCGATTTGTTTTGGGTGTGGACAACCTGGCCACTTTGCTGTTGATTGCCCACACAACCCTTGGCGCTCGGGAAACTGAGTACGACTGGTGGTGTGGGACAACTCCCAGTCGTCCATGAGGAGCCCTCAGATGAGGCGCGAATCGAAGCTGTATCATCTGTCGTCCCTACCCTGGACCTCAATGTTGAAGGCAAGAGCGTAACTGCACTAATTGATTCTGGTTCATGTGTTTCTTTGTTGCATGAACAAACATTATTGTCCACGTATGGTGATGTGCCTTTGCAAGCTGCCCCCCCCCCCCGTTTGTGTGCGGTGAATGGTGAGGGACTTCGGGTTCTGGGTGCTGTAGATATCGAATGCTGCATTGGAGGGTGCTCATTTTTGCATGCATTTGTAGTGTCCCCTGATATCCGCCGTGATATGATCTTGGGATCTGATTTCTTGTTTGACCATGGAGCATTACTGAACATTGCTCAAGGCACCTTAACTTTTAAAGACCTGTCAGTCCCGTTAGGAGTGAAAGCTACCAGTTTTGGTCCATCGGAACCTAGTCCGGCCGTTGCGGAGGACCCGGCGCCAGTATCTGACTCTTGTGTTAGTGATAGTAATTCTCAGGAAGACCTGAGCACGTACTCTTCTCGTGTCACTGTTGGTCGTGCATTAACTCTGCCTGCCGGCCATGTAGTGTTGGTGCCGTGCATGTCTGTGCAAGAGGCACCTGTAACTGTGGACTGTGTTGCTGATCCACTTGACTCATTCTTGACAAAGTTTCCAGATGTGTCTGTGACCCCCGGTGTGGTTACGGTTGGACCTGACAGGTCCTGTGGTTTAGTTGTGTTGGAAAATCACTCTGACCACCCAGTGCTTCTTGCTAAAGATGTTAACATTGCCGAGTTATCTCCTGTACCCGAGGACTTCATTGTCGAGGATAATGATCCTACTGTTTCGTCCGTTGCGGATACGCCACCGCTTGTGCTATCCCCTGTACGCGCCGAGGTAATCCGTACATATGTTGACTCTCAGAGTCATCTGTCAGTACCTGAGAAGAGCACACTTACAGAGATTCTCCGGGAGAATCATGACTTGTTTATCTTGCAGGAGGGTGATTTGGGTCATTGTGATGTTTTCCCACATCGTATTAGTACTGGTGAGACAAAGCCAGTTAAGCAGCCTACGCGTCGTGTACCCTACCACCGCCGGCAGGCTTTACAAGCTTTGCTGGATGATCTGTTGGCCCGTGGTATCATCACAGAGTCTATTAGTCCCTGGGCGTCACCCATAGTTCTCGTTCCAAAGAAGGACGGATCTCTTCGATTGTGTATCGACTACCGCAAGTTGAACAGTGTTACGGAGCCAGATGCGTACCCCATCCCACGAGTTGATGACATGCTAGACTCACTCTCCGGCTGTTCCCGGTTCACTTGCCTGGATTTAGCTTCAGGTTATTGGCAGATCGCTATGGACGAGGAAGATAAGGCCAAGACTGCCTTTACCACACCGTTGGGTTTGTTCGAGTTCTCCGTGATGCCAATGGGCTGTCGAAATGGTCCGGCAACTTTCCAGCGTGTGATGGAAGCGGTGCTTCATGGCTTATGCAATGTGCCGACCCAGCCATTCTGTCGCGTTTTCTTCGACGATGTGCTGAATGCCAGTTCTACCTTGACTGGACAGCTCCAGATTCTCAAGTCGGTGTTTGACCGCGTTCGTGCTGCTGGACTGATGTTCAACTTGAAGAAATGTTCGTTCTTCCAACGGAAAGTGCTCTTCCTCCGTCATCAGGTTTCGGCTGACGGATTGGCTCCGGATCCGGCCAAAGTTGAAGCTATCGAGCAGTGGGCTGTACCGAAGTCGGTGAGAGATGTACGTGTGTTTCTGGGTTACGCTGGGTACTACCGTCGGTTCATCCGTGGCTTTGCTCAGCGCTCTGCACCCCTGACTGCTCTATCAGGGAAGAATGCCAGCTTTATGTGGACAAAGAGTTGTGATGCGGCATTCACCTCTCTGAAACGGTCACTGACAACAGCCCCCGTGTTGGCGTATCCCGACTTTTCTGTTTCGTCTGGCGGCTTTATTTTGGACACTGACGCTAGCAAGGTGGCCATTGGAGCTGTCCTCAGCCAAATGCAAGATGGCGAGGAACGCCCCATTGCGTTCGGCAGCCGGGTCTTGACGAAGGCAGAGAGGAATTATGATGCCTCAGACCGGGAAACGCTTGCCCTTGTCCATTTCGCGAATCAGTTCCGGCACTATTTGCTTGGCCGGAATTTTATTGCTCGCACAGATAACACTGCCCTCACCGCACTGATGTCCGTGAAGGAACCACGCAGTCGAAAACCTCGATGGGTGGAGCAACTCGCTGAGTACACCTTCACTACTGTTCACCGGCCGGGTCGGCAGCACTTGAATGCAGATGGTCTGTCGCGTTCCTTGTTGCCGGAGGTGCAACCCTCCCATCTCGAGACTCCCGCAAATCAGCCAGAGCAAGCTAGTTCCTCTGCCACAACGGCGTCTGTGGATGTCGCCACTCCTGTACTAGCTGGTCTCTCCGCACCTGAGTTGGCCGCTTCCCAAGCTGTGGATGTTGATCTATCAGTGGTCTTGTCATGGTACAATGCAGTGAGTGGAAAATTTGTGCGTCCTCCTGAAGATTTAATTTCTGGCACTAGTCGTACCATGCGTTTGTTCTGGGAGAATGCCGAGCAGCTAAGTCTCATTGACAGTGTTCAGTACATATCACCTCCATTTTCCGATCATGATCATGTCGGTACTGCACCCCGTCTTGTCGTCCCATTTGTGCTTCAACGCAAAGCTTTGCTGGCTGTTCATGCTCTTCCGTCTTGTAACCATCCTGGTGTAGATAAAACATTAGCTCAAGCGCGGCTACGTTTTTTCTGGTTTGGAATGGCATCAGATGTTCAGGAGTTTGTGGCGTGTTGTGTCACTTGTGCACAGATTCAGCTCAAGTCTGATGCCCAGCGTGCTCCGCTCCAGCCAATGTATGCCGGCTACCCATTTCAGCTCGTAGCCCTCGACATCGTCGGTCCATTGCCAGAGACACCCCGTGGTAATCGATATCTGTTGGTTATGGCTGATTACTTCACTCGGTGGGCAGAAGCTTTTCCACTCCAATCCGTTACTGCAGAAGCTGTCGCTGTGGCTGTTGTCAATGGCTGGATAGCACGGTTTGGATCCCCTGAGCAACTGCATTCCGACCAGGGTCCGCAGTTTGAGTCTAAGCTTTTTGCTGAATTATGTCGTCTGCTGGGTATTCACAAGACCCGTACTACTCCCTACCATCCGGAAGGTGACGGACTTGTAGAGCGGCTCAATCGCACTTTGCTCGGTCTACTCCGTGCGCACATCACCCCTACATCTATTGAGTGGGATGCTACCTTCTCTCTTGTCTTGCTTTCGTACCGTTCTGCTGTCCATGCGTCCACGGGTCACAGTCCTGCCAAGTTGTTGTACGGCACTGAATTGCGTTTGCCGGCAGATGTTGTGTTTGGTTTGCCACAACCAGCGTCTCTTGAATCCACTAGTTACGTTCGCCATTTACAGTTTGCGTTGCGTGTTGTACATGCTCAAGCTCGAGAGCTCGCTGATCTGTCCCATGAGCACCAGGAAGAACATTACAGCCGCCGAACCAAGGGTGCACCATTAGCTGCTGGCCAGTTTGTTTACATAAAGGATGCTGTCATTCACCCTGGTGAACACCGCAAATTCCACCGCCCTTGGCGTGGTCCATTTCGTATTGTGTCCGTCTTTGGATCAACGTCCTACGTTGTCGATGTTGATGGTCGCCATAAGACGCTGCATTTCAACCGCTTGAAACTCGCTTACCTGCCGTCGCCATCTGCGTCCCTGCCGCTGGAGGATCCAGTACCTGCTGCTCCAGTGATGCCTCAGTATGTCCCACATGCCCTCGACAGCGACCATAGTCCGCTGTCGTCTACGCTCCCGCAGTCAACCAGAGCCCATCTTGCTCGCAATGCTGGACTGCCTGCTCGGTTTACTGATTTTGCTATGTCCTGAGTTATTTTATTTTTTATGTTTCTGTTTTCTTTCTCTATTCACGAGGGCGTGAATTTTTGGTAGGAGGAGGATAGTGTAGCATGGCTACTTTATGACACGTAATTTGTATACACATAAATAGTACACCGTAGGAATGCATGGATAGGCTGTGCGCATACTCGCACTGCCTTTTCTTCTTCTCCTTGTGAGACAATGAACGAATGATAACTACTTACGTAACAACAAGTATGTGCTTTGAGTGCTGAGAGTATACGAGTTACACAAACGTGTCAGGCACACGCGTCATCTTGTCGGCCTTGTTCTCTGCAGAAGGCACCCAACGAAGGTGCCCTTGCATGCCGGTCTCTGCAACGATGTCCTCCACTGCTTGCAGGCGCCGCTCCACGACAACGTTGAAGAGGCTGTTCGTCTTCACCCGGTGAATGTTCCCAAGTCGCGCCGACAGCCAGCCGTACACAGTCTTGGAGTTGGTCACCACCGTTGCTGTCTTCACACGGTAGTCAGTTGCGAGGGTGAGGCCCCTCAGGACAGCATTCAGTTCGGCGACATTGATATGGCGGCGATCTGAAGCAGGGCGAAGCCAGGAACGGTATTCAACTACCGCCCCATCGCCCTCTAGCAGCGCCCCATAGGCGACGTCGGACGCATCGCACCACACAGTACAGTCACGTGCTTCCACATTCACTGCCCACTTGCTGGTCGCTGGGTCAGCCTTGTCCAGCATGGCCTGTAGCTCGGCACAGCAATGGACCACAGTGTCACACACCGGCTTGTCCCACGCACTCTCAACGCTGGCAAGCCGCTTCAGGTAGCCACAGGCTGGACGTAGCCAGGAACAGACGGGATAGTGGCTGGTTAATCGCCCGCACCAGCTAAATACTTCCCGCCTGGTAATCTCATCAGCCACCTCGAGCTGGACACCATCACGTCTGCGCCAATGTAACTCATTATCCGCTTCGGTAAACAGCTGGAGACCCAGCACTCGAGCAGAACTGACATCCTCCGCAGGCTTCGTGGGCAGGCCGTATGCAGCGAGGCGGGCAGACACAGCACTAGACAGAGGCTTGGGGACAATCACGTCATCCACATAATTGTCGACTTCTGGCATGTCGCGGGTCACATACTGGACAATGATGTCCATGACCGTGGGGGCCACAGACAAGCCGAAACCCATGCGGGTCATTACGTAGGTCTTGTCTTGCCTGACGACGACTTGATAACGCAGCAAATCATCCTGGACATGCACTTGCAAATATGCCTTCCGGATGTCTAACAGCTCGTGCTCGTCTTCTCGGCTACGCCATGGCCGCAGGGATTCCGCACACACAGGAGAGTCATTGCCTGGGTGCGACACAAGTTGCCGGTTCAGGTGGCGGTAGTCCAACACTGGCCGAACAGGAGTTGACAGCTTGTGCTCTTGCTCAACCGCCATCAGATGCAGAACACAGGCTGGCTTTCCGTGCACCTCCGGGTTATGCTCAATGAGCCAACCATTGGCAAACCACTCATCGACCGCTGCAGTAAACCTTTCCTCCTGCTGTGGCGAGAGGTGCTTAGTAGTATAGTGCGGTGAGGGTTCTGATCCAAAAGTCACCTTTGACCCCTGGCTGCCAAATAAGGAAGAATAGTCCATATATGGCAGATGACCTTTGACCTTTGAGTTGACATTTGACCTTAGAGCTGCCATATAAGGATGAATAGTCCATATATGGAAGATGTCATTTGACCTTTGACCTTTGATGTGACCTTTGACCTTTCCATATAAGGATGGATAGTCCATATATGGAAGATGTCATTTGACCTTTGACCTTTGCTGTGACCTTTGACCTTTCCAAATAAGGATGATTGGTCTATATAAGGAATGTGACCTTTGACCTTTGGGATTGACCTCTGTGCTTTATATGGAAGCAGTGGCTATATAGGGTGATATGGTAGAATGTGCTATATATGTCTGGATGGTCTATAGTGGGGGTGAAGTGTCCTTATAAGGAAGGTGCACGTGGTTCAGGTCATATAAGGCATCTTCCATAGAGGGGTGAAGTGTCCTTATAAGGAAGGTGCACGTGGTTCAGGTCATATAAGGCATCTTCCATAGTGGGGTGAAGTGTCCTTATAGGGAAGGTGTACACGGATGAGGTCATATAAGGCATGTGCCATAGTGGGGTGAAGTGTCCATATAGGGAAGGTGTACACGGATGATGTCATTTAAGGCATGTGCCATAGTGGGGTGAAGTGTCCATATAGGGAAGGTGTACACTGGTTTGGTCCTATAAGGCATATTCCATAGTAGGGTGAAGTGTCCTTATAGGGAAGGTGTACATGCTGTAGTTTTTAAATAAGGCATATTCCATAGTGGGTGGAAGATGCCTTATATGGCATGCGTATCCTGGCCAGGTCATATAAGGCATGCAGTCATAGTTGAAACAATTGTCCTTTAATATGAAACACTCATTGAGGGCCTTTCTGTCTGAGGCTTTGAAGAAAAGAAGCATCATGTAACAAAGCTGGGTTCGTACCCGCAACCTCTCGTACGGAAGGCATGAACTGTACCAAACGACCAGGACGACTACACACAAGATCCAAGGCTCAAATCCCCTATTTATACCCGGACCGTAAAGAAGAAAAAACGCATCATGTAACAAAGCTGGATTCGTACACGCAACCTCTCGTACTGAAAGCACCAACTGTACCAAACCACCACAGACGACTACGCACAAGAGGGAAAGCTCAAATTGACTATATATACTGGGACCGAAGCTCACCAAGGTCTCGCTGGATGAGAGATCAGCGACCTATCGACAATGTCATCGAGCATGGAAAGAAGGGTGGGTGGTTGTGGTGGTGGTGGTGGTGGTGGTGGTGGTGGTGGTGGTGGTGGTGGTGGTGGTGGTGGTGGTGGTGGTGGTGGTGGTGGTGGTGGTGGTGGTGGTGGTGGTGGTGGGATCAGCATGGCATCCAACAGATGGACAGTCGCCAACAATCACTACCCGTGCAGGATCATGATGCAAGTCAACCCAGCACGCGTACATCACGTACCTGGATGCCAACAATCTCTACGGGTGGTCTAAACTTCCTAACCCCCCTACAGACACCAGTTGATTGACGACATACTACAACATCCAGCAGATGCACCGAGAGGCTATAATATGGTTGAGTGTGTGGGTGTGTGACCTCAGGATTCCAGAGATGTTACACGACTATTTTCAATGACTATCCATTGACTCCGAATCGCGTCACAGTCAGCCGGCACATCCTGTCACCATATCAAAGGGAGCTGGTGGCCCCATTTTTGTGGTAAAAAACCGGGCGCCGAATTTTTACATTAAAAAAGTCATTCTCAATGACGTATATATACGTCTTTAGCGGTGAATGGGTTAATATGATTTGGATGGGGAAAACATGCGAAGAGTATTGGTAAGTTCATATAAGGCTGATTTTAATATATGGTAGGATAGTCTTTATAGAGAAGGTTTATAGTTCAGTTTCTATAAGGCATATACCATATTGAACCACCAGATCATCCAGCTCTGGGAATATGATGATCTGTTTTGCAGAAACCAAAGCCATACCACATACACACATAATGACACTGGTACACAGACAGGCAAACAGACCGACCGACAAACGGACAGAAAGACAGACAGACAGACAGACAGACACACCATCACTGACGATTTCCATCTTGTGCAGAGTTGTAGGAGCAGGAGATACCTTCTTCTTCGTGAACATCTCAAGTTGAAGTGGAGGAGGAGAGGCAGGATGAGGTCGCCATCTCGAAAAGAAAGAGGTTGCAAATGATCACCTGACAGGACATCTTCTCCTTTTTTTTTTACTAAACACAATTTACCATCAGTGTCTGTCACAACAGGTCAGAACGTGTCTACCTTACACAGTTCCTGGACTTGCCTGGGACGCACTCCTGAAGCTCACCAAGGTCTCGCACGATGAGAGATCAGCGACCTATTGACGTCTATAATTTCATGGAGCATGGAAAGAGGGGTGGGATCAGCATGGCATCCAACAGATAGACAGTCGCCAACAATCACTACCCGTGCAGGATCAGGATGCAAGTCAACCCAGCACGCGTACATCACGTACCTGGATGCCAACCATCTCTACGGGTGGTCTATGATGCAACCACTGCCCTGTTTGGGGAGTCAACTTCCTAACCCCCTACAGACACCAGTTGATTGACGACATACTACAACATCCAGCAGATGCACCGAGAGGCTATATGGTTGAGTGTGACCTCAGGATTCCAGAGATGTTACACGACTATTTTCAATGACTATCAATTGGCTCCGGATCGCTTCACAGTCAGCCGGGACATGCTGTCACCATATCAAAGGGAGCTGACGGCCCCATTTTTGGGGTAAAAACCGGTCGTCCTATTTTTACGTTAAAAATCATTTTTCGGGTGTTGTAGGTGGTTGAGGGACATGACATCATGATTGTACCCCAATGGTTGTACCTGCTAATTGCCCCGGATGGGAGTGGGTTTATAAAGTAGGTACATTGTTGGATAATGTTTCATTATGAAGATGACGATGATATGGGGTGAAGATGGATTCTGATTTTGATACTTACGCTGCACAT
Source organism: Sycon ciliatum (assembly GCF_964019385.1). Lineage (NCBI taxonomy): Eukaryota > Metazoa > Porifera > Calcarea > Leucosolenida > Sycettidae > Sycon > Sycon ciliatum. The sequence continues at coordinate 22,255,937 of NC_088655.1, read as the reverse complement.
GAGCGGTTATGTGGTGTGGATCGTCATCTTTTGCATTTTCTTTCGAAAACTGAACTCTTATCCGATCAGCTTCGTGTACACCCTCTTCGAGAACAGATAAGTGCGATGAAGAAGTCCTGTTTGTACAAGAGTCTAAACTATGCTATAGCATTATCCTGTATAGTATACGATACGAATGTGGATGCATTACGTAAACTACATTCCTGCTTACCTCATAGCAATGTGTCCTGGCTGATGTTCAGTCGAATCATGAAACCTCTTCCTCAGCATTTCCCACTCCTATACGCACTGCATCTCATGGAGTCGACTAGGATGGTGGCTTCATTGCAACTGTCCACGTTGCGTTCGAATTTGCTGCTTTTATCTCCATCTGATATATCTCTTTTGACATCATTAATTGATGCTTATTGCTGGGAAACCTATTCACTTGATCACGTGATCCAGAACATGCACACGTTTGACTGTGATCTTATTTCCATACTGTATCAGCTAACAAAGGTGGCGGTATCGTGTGAGGAACCTTTAAAATGAGATGAATCATGATTTTGGCGGGCATGATGCTGATTGGTCAAATGTTTTTGGTGGGCTTTTTGGCGGGCTTGATGCTGATTGGTTAAATGTTTCTGGTGGGCTTGATGCTGATTGGTCAAATGTTTTGGTGGGCTTGATGCTGATTAGTGAAATGTTTTCATCTACCCCGGGGGTTGGTTTTTTGCTGGATGCAAAGCTTACGAGCTTTTGTCATGCAAGGCTAACTTTTCGGCTAACTTTTCGGCTAACTTTTCGGCTAACTTTCGACAAACGTTGTGATTAAAATTGTCCTTGCTATACACAAACACACCACGAACGCCAATGATGGGTTAATGGTAAAGTGTGTTCATTGTTCTCAGGTTCAGTTCCATTCCTGCAAACCACCCTGAAGATATCACACCCTAAAGCATGTTTTCTCTGGAGATTGAGTATCAGTGGTTCACAGTTGACAGGAAAATGTGCAGCTTGATTCAGATATTAGTGGCGAAGAAGCTCTTCCGACTGACGGAACGAATGCTGGTTTTCAATCCATTTGACTGTCTTGACATAGGGGACAACAATGGACGCCAGTAGCCATCAGCTAGATGCTCCTCGCCAGATGAAAAGACATTATGATCCAGGAGCTAAAGTTGAGGATGATCCACCGGAGAAACGCGCTAGAGAAAGTGATGATGGGTTTGAATTGGTTGATGTTGCGTGACGAGGTGCGCTAAAGACGTACAAGATGGATGTAAATGACTTGGATCTCGTGGTGAGTTTGGATGCGAATTATGCGGCCATTTGCCCAGCACATTCCCATGGTATTTCACAATCTGAAGCACTACGACGCTCACCATCTGATTTCGTTCATTGGTGGTGTAACGAACGTGGAGACGGTGGACTATGTGAATAAGTATGGCAAGTCCAAGTCCAGACAGGTGGGGCGGTATCTCAGTGATCCCAAACAACATGGAATAGTACATCAGTTTGACATGGAGGTAGTTTCGCTTTATCAACAGTTTGGCGTTTCTAAATGCCTCTCTCTCTCTCGAGAAATTGGTGAAGAACACACCACCGGAGGCTTTGGTGTACACTAACACACTGGAAAAGCCGGATTTGATGAGCCAGAAAGGAGTGTATCCTTATCAGTACATGGACTCGTTTTCAAGATTCAATGAAACGGAGCTGCCATCTCGAGAGTCATTTCATTCAACATTATCAGGTTCTGGAATCAGCCTAGAGGAGTATGAAAGGGCGCAGCATGTATGGCAAGCGTTTGAATGCGAAGATCTGACACATTACCATGACATATACTTGCAAGCTGACGTATACCTACTTGCTGATGTGTTCGAAAACTTCAGGAAGACCGCTTTGAACCTACACCATCTGGATCCTGCTAACGACTATACGTTGCCGGGGTATAGTTGCAGGGATGCCTTGCTCAAACTCTCCAATGTCAAACTGGAATTGGTGACCGTTGTTGACAAAATACTTGTTTGTCGAGAAAGGCAAACGAGGCGGTGTCAGCATGGCACGTCATCGATATGCCAAGGCGAACAATAAGCATATGGACGATTTCGACGATACGCCGCCATCATCCTATATCCAATACATGTACTTGGATGCTAACAATCTGTATGGATGGGCAATGTTACAGTACCTTCCAGTCTCTATTTTCCACTGGATCAATGAGGACCTCGACACCATCTTGGGCACAGAAGTGAACAGTGATGTAGGCTACATTGTTGAGTGTGATTTGGTGTACCCAGCGGAACTTCATCGATATCATAACGACTATTCTCTAGCCCCTGAGCATTTGAAGGTTACCGAGAGTATGCTCTCACCGTATCAACGAGACATGGTGCAAGAGCTTCACACCGGATAGGCAGTTTACAGTATATCACCTTGCTGTGAGTAAGACCGCTTGAAATATACCTGGATCCATACAAAAACTGGATCCTAGTGGATCCATTTTTTTTTGAATTTTTGAAATTGTTGCTATGCTGTGACGTAGCACTTTCAAGCCCTATTCAGCCGTGTGTTTATTTGCAAATTCGCCTTGGCCTTGTTGTTCTGCATACAGAGATTAAGGGTGAATGTACATGTACATGATGTCATGTACGCAAGTATGAGTACTGTTGCCTGTTGGCCACCGGGTGATCATCTTACTGCAAGTATATTCTTCTACTAGTTCTAGCACAGAAGTACATGCGCTGTGCACTGTTAGGTCGAGCAGCTACGAATCACAACTATAACCCAATGCTGTAGACAGCTAGCTGTGTCGGTCATCTTTGCCTTATCAGTAAAGCTACGAACTATAAGTAAGCCGAACTACCAGCCATGGCACAAAGGTGGCATCACCGACATTAATGGGGAAGTTAAGCCTAGGCAGGCACAGTGCCTAGGCAGACACAGTGGGTTGGTCAAAGACCATGATTGAGATACGAGAGGTACCTGGTTCAAGTCCTGCCTGGGAGCGGTTTTTCCAGCCGTGCTGCTACCCACAGTCAACTGGGAACTTGTGGCCAGACACAAGGGGTACATGGATGCAGCTAATGGGGTCGTTTTCGGCACTTGTGCCAGTGGTTGTGAGACTTGCCCACTCACCTCCCACCGTTAGGCGCTGCATCTGCCGCTAGGGTTTACCGGGTGTTAGCGATCGTCGTGAGTTCCCTTTGGGAACGGACACGATAATTTACTTTTACTTTTACTTTAAGCCTAAAATCAAAAATGTCACAAGTTGTAGTCTTCGAGGTGCTGAGTGGAATGATCTTGGCTCGAGGAAGCTGAGACGCTCCCTTCGTCCTATATTCCCAATCGAACTCACGCACTTCCACCGAAATTGGGTGACTGCGCCCTACTTGATGGGGATTTGCATGCAAAATGTCACATAAAGCGCCATTTCGATCTTATGAAAGCACGGGTGATCGGGATTGGCCCCTATGTTGTAGCCTTTTGAACGCTGAGTCGACTGGTGTTGGTCCGAAAAGGCTGCGATACAGCGTTCGGCCCTTATTCCCAATCGAACATGACTGAACAAGCGGTCACGTGCTCCTGCGTGCACCAGGTCATCGCGCCTGCAGGCTGCAATTTACAGCATGTTTGGGCGAGTTTCTGACAATCGAGTTGAACCTTTGAACCTTTGAGTTGAATCTTGGTGTGAAAGTTGTCGCCTGCTGGCGCGGGGACCAGGTGACTGGTGTACGCAGGAGCACGTGACCGCTTGTTCAACCATGTTCGATTGGGAATAAAGGCCGAACGCTGTATCGCAGCCTTTTCGGATCAACACCAGTCAACTCAGCGTTCAAAAGACTACACCATAGGAGCCAATCCCGGTCACCCGTGCTTTCATAAGATCGAAATGGCGCTTTATGTGACATTTTGCATGCAAATCCCCATCTCGTAGGGCGCAGTCACTCAATTTCGGTGGAAGTGCGCGAGTTCGATTGGGAATATAGGAGGAAGGGGGCGTCTCAGCTTCCTCGAACCAAGATCATTCGACTCAGCACCTCGAAGTTTACAACTGGTGAAATTTTGGATTTTTGGCTTAAAAAAGAGAGTAATTCTCGTATCCGTTCCCGAAGGGAACTCACGTTCCCGAAGGGAACTCACGACTGCCGCTAACATCCGGTAAACCCTAGCGGCAGATGCAGCGCCTAACGGTGGGAGGTGAGTGGGCAAGTCTCACAACCACTGGCACAAGTGCCGAAAACGACCCCATTAGCTGCATCCATGTACCCCTTGTGTCTGGCCACAAGTTCCCAGTTGACTGTGGGTAGCAGCACGGCTGGAAAAACCGCTCCCAGGCAGGACTTGAACCAGGTACCTCTCGTATCTCAATCATGGTCTTTGACCAACCCACTGTGTCTGCCTAGGCACTGTGCCTGCCTAGGCACTGTGCCTGCCTAGGCACTGTGCCTGCCTAGGCACTGTGCCTGCCTAGGCTTAACTTCCCCATTAATGTCGGTGATGCCACCTTTGTGCCATGGCTGGTAGTTCGGCTTACTTATAGTTCGTAGCTTTACTGATAAGGCAAAGATGACCGACACAGCTAGCTGTCTACAGCATTGGGTTATAGTTGTGATACGTAGCTGCTCGACCTAACAGTGCACAGCGCATGTACTTCTGTGCTAGAACTAGTAGAAGAATATACTTGCAGTAAGATGATCACCCGGTGGCCAACAAGCAACAGTACTCATACTTGCGTACATGACATCATGTACATGTACATTCACCCTTAATCTCTGTATGCAGAACAACAAGGCCAAGGCGAATTTGCAAATAAACACACGGCTGAATAGGGCTTGAAAGTGCTACGTCACAGCATAGCAACAATTTCAAAAATTCAAAAAAAAATGGATCCACTAGGATCCAGTTTTTGTATGGATCCAGGTATATTTCAAGCGGTCTTACTCACAGCAAGGTGATATACTGTAAACTGCCTATCCGGTGTGAAGCTCTTGCACCATGTCTCGTTGATACGGTGAGAGCATACTCTCGGTAACCTTCAAATGCTCAGGGGCTAGAGAATAGTCGTTATGATATCGATGAAGTTCCGCTGGGTACACCAAATCACACTCAACAATGTAGCCTACATCACTGTTCACTTCTGTGCCCAAGATGGTGTCGAGGTCCTCATTGATCCAGTGGAAAATAGAGACTGGAAGGTACTGTAACATTGCCCATCCATACAGATTGTTAGCATCCAAGTACATGTATTGGATATAGGATGATGGCAGCGTATCGTCGAAATCGTCCATATGCTTATTGTTCGCCTTGGCATATCGATGACGTGCCATGCTGACACCGCCTCGTTTGCCTTTCTCGACAAACAAGTATTTTGTCAACAACGGTCACCAATTCCAGTTTGACATTGGAGAGTTTGAGCAAGGCATCCCTGCAACTATACCCCGGCAACGTATAGTCGTTAGCAGGATCCAGATGGTGTAGGTTCAAAGCGGTCTTCCTGAAGTTTTCGAACACATCAGCAAGTAGGTATACGTCAGCTTGCAAGTATATGTCATGGTAATGTGTCAGATCTTCGCATTCAAACGCTTGCCATACATGCTGCGCCCTTTCATACTCCTCTAGGCTGATTCCAGAACCTGATAATGTTGAATGAAATGACTCTCGAGATGGCAGCTCCGTTTCATTGAATCTTGAAAACGAGTCCATGTACTGATAAGGATACACTCCTTTCTGGCTCATCAAATCCGGCTTTTCCAGTGTGTTAGTGTACACCAAAGCCTCCGGTGGTGTGTTCTTCACCAATTTCTCGAGAGAGAGAGATGCATTTAGAAACGCCAAACTGTTGATAAAGCGAAACTACCTCCATGTCAAACTGATGTACTATTCCATGTTGTTTGGGATCACTGAGATACCGCCCCACCTGTCTGGACTTGGACTTGCCATACTTATTCACATAGTCCACCGTCTCCACGTTCGTTACACCACCAATGAACGAAATCAGATGGTGAGCGTCGTAGTGCTTCAGATTGTGAAATACCATGGGAATGTGCTGGGCAAATGGCCGCATAATTCGCATCCAAACTCACCATGAGATCCAAGTCATTTACATCCATCTTGTACGTCTTTAGCGCACCTCGTCACGCAACATCAACCAATTCAAACCCATCATCACTTTCTCTAGCGCGTTTCTCCGGTGGATCATCCTCAACTTTAGCTCCTGGATCATAATGTCTTTTCATCTGGCGAGGAGCATCTAGCTGATGGCTACTGGCGTCCATTGTTGTCCCCTATGTCAAGACAGTCAAATGGATTGAAAACCAGCATTCGTTCCGTCAGTCGGAAGAGCTTCTTCGCCACTAATATCTGAATCAAGCTGCACATTTTCCTGTCAACTGTGAACCACTGATACTCAATCTCCAGAGAAAACATGCTTTAGGGTGTGATATCTTCAGGGTGGTTTGCAGGAATGGAACTGAACCTGAGAACAATGAACACACTTTACCATTAACCCATCATTGGCGTTCGTGGTGTGTTTGTGTATAGCAAGGACAATTTTAATCACAACGTTTGTCGAAAGTTAGCCGAAAAGTTAGCCGAAAAGTTAGCCGAAAAGTTAGCCTTGCATGACAAAAGCTCGTAAGCTTTGCATCCAGCAAAAAACCAACCCCCGGGGTAGATGAAAACATTTCACTAATCAGCATCAAGCCCACCAAAACATTTGACCAATCAGCATCAAGCCCACCAGAAACATTTAACCAATCAGCATCAAGCCCGCCAAAAAGCCCACCAAAAACATTTGACCAATCAGCATCATGCCCGCCAAAATCATGATTCATCTCATTTTAAAGGTTCCTCACACGATACCGCCACCTTTGTTAGCTGATACAGTATGGAAATAAGATCACAGTCAAACGTGTGCATGTTCTGGATCACGTGATCAAGTGAATAGGTTTCCCAGCAATAAGCATCAATCAATGATGTCATAAGAGATATATCAGATGGAGATAAAAGCAGCAAATTCGAACGCAACGTGGACAGTTGCAATGAAGCCACCATCCTAGTCGACTCCATGAGATGCAGTGCGTATAGGAGTGGGAAATGCTGAGGAAGAGGTTTCATGATTCGACTGAACATCAGCCAGGACACATTGCTATGAGGTAAGCAGGAATGTAGTTTACGTAATGCATCCACATTCGTATCGTATACTATACAGGATAATGCTATAGCATAGTTTAGACTCTTGTACAAACAGGACTTCTTCATCGCACTTATCTGTTCTCGAAGAGGGTGTACACGAAGCTGATCGGATAAGAGTTCAGTTTTCGAAAGAAAATGCAAAAGATGACGATCCACACCACATAACCGCTCATGTGCAGCGTAAGTATCAAAATCAGAATCCATCTTCACCCCATATCATCGTCATCTTCATAATGAAACATTATCCAACAATGTACCTACTTTATAAACCCACTCCCATCCGGGGCAATTAGCAGGTACAACCATTGGGGTACAATCATGATGTCATGTCCCTCAACCACCTACAACACCCGAAAAATGATTTTTAACGTAAAAATAGGACGACCGGTTTTTACCCCAAAAATGGGGCCGTCAGCTCCCTTTGATATGGTGACAGCATGTCCCGGCTGACTGTGAAGCGATCCGGAGCCAATTGATAGTCATTGAAAATAGTCGTGTAACATCTCTGGAATCCTGAGGTCACACTCAACCATATAGCCTCTCGGTGCATCTGCTGGATGTTGTAGTATGTCGTCAATCAACTGGTGTCTGTAGGGGGTTAGGAAGTTGACTCCCCAAACAGGGCAGTGGTTGCATCATAGACCACCCGTAGAGATGGTTGGCATCCAGGTACGTGATGTACGCGTGCTGGGTTGACTTGCATCCTGATCCTGCACGGGTAGTGATTGTTGGCGACTGTCTATCTGTTGGATGCCATGCTGATCCCACCCCTCTTTCCATGCTCCATGAAATTATAGACGTCAATAGGTCGCTGATCTCTCATCGTGCGAGACCTTGGTGAGCTTCAGGAGTGCGTCCCAGGCAAGTCCAGGAACTGTGTAAGGTAGACACGTTCTGACCTGTTGTGACAGACACTGATGGTAAATTGTGTTTAGTAAAAAAAAAAGGAGAAGATGTCCTGTCAGGTGATCATTTGCAACCTCTTTCTTTTCGAGATGGCGACCTCATCCTGCCTCTCCTCCTCCACTTCAACTTGAGATGTTCACGAAGAAGAAGGTATCTCCTGCTCCTACAACTCTGCACAAGATGGAAATCGTCAGTGATGGTGTGTCTGTCTGTCTGTCTGTCTGTTTTTCTGTCCGTTTGTCGGTCGGTCTGTTTGCCTGTCTGTGTACCAGTGTCATTATGTGTGTATGTGGTATGGCTTTGGTTTCTGCAAAACAGATCATCATATTCCCAGAGCTGGATGATCTGGTGGTTCAATATGGTATATGCCTTATAGAAACTGAACTATAAACCTTCTCTATAAAGACTATCCTACCATATATTAAAATCAGCCTGATATGAACTTACCAATACTCTTCGCATGTTTTCCCCATCCAAATCATATTAACCCATTCACCGCTAAAGACGTATATATACGTCATTGAGAATGACTTTTTTAATGTAAAAATTCGGCGCCCGGTTTTTTACCACAAAAATGGGGCCACCAGCTCCCTTTGATATGGTGACAGGATGTGCCGGCTGACTGTGACGCGATTCGGAGTCAATGGATAGTCATTGAAAATAGTCGTGTAACATCTCTGGAATCCTGAGGTCACACACCCACACACTCAACCATATTATAGCCTCTCGGTGCATCTGCTGGATGTTGTAGTATGTCGTCAATCAACTGGTGTCTGTAGGGGGGTTAGGAAGTTTAGACCACCCGTAGAGATTGTTGGCATCCAGGTAC
>NC_088655.1:22175326-22239326 GCF_964019385.1 Sycon ciliatum | reverse complement strand
TCGCATCTGGCAACTTTTTCGCTCACATTTTGCTTTACTTGTGTGTGTGTGTGTGTCTGTCTATCTTTGTGTCTGTCTGTCTGGCTGTCTTTCTGTCTGTCTGTTTGTATGTTCATTGTATTTGTTCAATAGCATATCATACTTGGTCATGGACGAGGCGGATCAGATGCTCAGCCGCGGATTCGAAGACCAGCTGCGTAAGGTGTGTCTTTGATACTAAGCAGGTGTGTAAGGTCCTCAGGCTGCATTATACTGCTCTATGTCCAGTGGACAAAGCCAGTATTAGACAGGTTCCGCACTACGTAGTTGAGCAACTTTACTTTAGTGGACTGGAAAACCCGTGAATTCGCGAGTTTGCACTCCACTTACGGAAAGCTGTCTACGTAGAGCACGTAGATAGGGCTCTGATAACGTAGGTTGTCCGTAGGTGGTTGGGAGTACAAATTTATGACTCTGTCCCCATGTCGACCCTATCGTACAATGCCGCATTTCGATTTGCCAAGGGCAGCTACGCGATTCGAAAACTTCATATGGCGAAACACAGATCTGCATGCAATGTATGTAAGACTTTCCGGAGATCGACTACGTTTTTTACCAACATACTTACGTTATGCGGAACCTCTCTATTGTGTGTCTTTGATACTCTAGTTCATATCAGAAAGCAGCCAGTGAGTAGAGTATAGCAGCATGAATACATTGTGCTGTGCCCGGACCTGTGGAGTTCTACTGTGCTCATGGTGCAAGCTTAGGGCAAGACAAGTTATGAGAGATAGTAAAATATCAGCCAAAGCAGCAACTGCTCTTGCTGGCAGCCACTTTTAGTTAGATAGGACTCCATCACAAAAGTTGCCTTTCGAGAGAGTGCCGTGCCATTTCAGAAACTCCGATCTTTTGTGTGGTGCAAAATGTAAAAGAAGAAAGAAAAAGGAATGCCGAAACCCGGGATTGAACCAGGGACCTTTAGATCTTCAGTCTAACGCTCTCCCAACTGAGCTATTTCGGCTGATGTTAGATCATGCGGGAACCAACCAGTTGAATGGAGGTAAACTTTGAGCTGTAAGAACGGTTATGACAAGTCACAAACCGGTAAGAGTTGAAAGGGTGAAATCTGACCCGGAGTGTATATTTGGTGCCCTCAAGAAGATCTCGGTGCGCAGCTGTCGTTGCCCTTAGAATGTTTGTTGGACATATTCCTAGGGCTGCCAATAATCCCATTGTGCATTGCCAAAGTGTATAGGAGGTGTCAGTAATGAATGTGAGTATACTGGGATCAGCAATACAATGTTCAACACCCTACGCGACCATATCCAGGTGGCTGTGAGGGGTGTGGGTGGTACAAACAACATCATTGCGTTATGGGCTCTCTCTCTCTATCTTCAGATCGTTGGCCTAGCCACAAGCCGGCATATACCACGTCAAACCTCCCTGTGGTCCGCTACCCTGCCAGAGTCTCTGGAGCGACTCGCTCGATCTGCTGTTCTGAATCCAGTAAGCTATGCCTTCTGTTCTCTCTCTCTCTCTCTCTCTCTCTCTCTCTCTCTCTCTCTCTCTCTCTCTCTCTTTCTTTCCCTCTCTCCTTCACACACGAACGCACGTGCACACCCACGCGCACGCACACACACACACACACACACACACGCACACACTTTTGTCGCAGTGGTCAGTGTCCGTATCCAGGAGTATGCAGCTGTGATAATGGGTGATTGTGTGGTGTGCTGCCTATGATACATACCCTACTTGCCACCACCCTACCTTGTACTCATGACGTCAAAACTCTTGCACCAGCACACATATTTTCCTTGATTCGTCCCAGTCTCGGCACGATCCTTGAAATGTAGGTGCATTAGCTGCAATGCCGTCCGAAAGTTAGTTTGCGAGCACACGGAAAGTGTAGTGGGAGTAGAGCTCGAATTTTGCTGCAGAGTTTCAAGCAGAAGTGTTTTTGTCTGGCCATTTTGTCTCTGCCGCTTTCACTTCTCTCTCTCTCTCTCTCTCTCTCCCTCCCTCCCTCCCTCCTCCCCCCCCCCCTCTCTCTCTCTCCCTATCCCTCTCCCTCTCCCTCTCCCTCTCTTCATAGATCACGATCCACGTTGGCTTTTCTGGACTGACTGCTCGTGGTATCAGTCAAGATGTTCTCTTTATGCACCACTACCAGAAACCTGTGAGTTCTTATTGTATTGCAGACCATGCATTAAATTTCCCAACGAAATTTATTGACAGCTTACCGTTGCCTATCACCAAGAGTAGATAAACAAGAGTGTGCAACTCCGCATCTCTTGTCCACAATCTGCAGGTACCCCGGCCCACGGCGGAAGGGACCTCTTTCGGAAAGCACGACGTGTGTCGTACAGAGCACTCGCGTCTTGCCGCTGAGCAGTGTGAGAGCACGTGCTGGGCACCGGCCTTTTTAATGTAAAGCCCGGCCAAGTGCGCGTTGCAAAATTTCCCGAAAGACTCGCAGCGCGTGCGTAGTACGGTATGACTCATGATTTCCAGAAAAGATGACATCAACAAAATTCCACCATGGGCCACACCATCTCGAGTTGCACATCCTTGTTTATCTACGTTTGCTATCACTTCTGCGTGGATGAGTTACTCTGATTTCAGAAATTTTAGGTGCTGGTAATTGTTGGCATATGGACCAAAGACCAGGTTGGCTACAGTAAAACCTGGTGTAAGCGACCTCTGGGTTTAGCGACCACCTGCTCTTAACGACCGTTTTTCCATGCACCGGCAGTTCTACACAGACACTGTGGGACGTGGTTCTAAAGACCACCTGGCTTTAACGACCGCTTTTCCTTGCACCGTGGGGTGGTCGCTTAAACCAGGTTTTACTGTAACTTACTGGGGGGCCATCCGTAAAATTTAATATAGATATTTATCTAGAAACAAAAAAGTAGTCGTTTAGGGGGGAGGGGATTGAGCGCCTGTTTGTTCCTCAAAAAATATCGATGCACAGTTTGTGTGTGTGTGTGAGCACGTCCAGAAAAAAAGAAAGAAAAAATATATGTACCGTTTGTATGTGTTTGTTTCTCATGGAGGGGAGGGGAGGGGGGGGGGGAAGAGAAATGACTAGTTTTCCTTTCTCAATAAATGTCGGTATTTACTGACGGGCCCCTTTATTTATTGGGTGGATAAAAGTTTTACGTGCAGAGGAGCAGTTCCCTTTTGGATGATGTGTGGCAGTGTTTGTGCCGCTTTTGAAATTGTAGGTATGAAAGAGATGCACCGAAAGCATGGGAAATTTTGTACTCTGAACATGTGAAATTACAATATTCCATAGCTCCCTTTACTTGCCATGAAATCGAATGGGGTTAACGCTAGAATGAGCTAAGGGGCCGTCCGCGGTTGCCGATTTTTTTCTTCAAAACGGCATTAGGCCATGTCTGCCTCTGGGTACTGCGAAACATGTTATTTTCGGTGTAACTTTAAGTTCGGTGATTTCGTTAGAGAAACCAGGCACCTAAATTTAAATTACACCTTAAAGGCTAGTACTAGAGTATGCACTGTATGTGAAGGGAACGCTGGTCACCTAATTCTAAGTTACACCCGAAACCTGGCAGGTCCCTGCCACCGAAATTTTAATACACCTAAAATTACATGTTTTACAGTAGATGATAGACAACACTGCTGCCACTGACACTGTCAGAAGGTGAAACATTCACCTTCTCCGCGGACAACATCACATTGTCAGCAAATGTGTTTCCAACCCTGTCCAGGGCGAAGTCCGCTTTGCTCGCAAGTGCCCACTGTCCTGTTGAGATCTGGTGGATGCTCATGATGGGGAACAACTTCAGCAACTGCTGCACAATGCGACTGGAAATCGACGCAGCAGTACTAGGATCATGCGGGAACTGGACATGCTCCAGGATATGTGACAATGGCAGCACATTCGTCGTGCGGCGAACTTGCGCAGCGTCGACTAGCTGCTTCACCTTCAACGGAGCACCCACGGCCTCATCTGCTTCAGCCTCATCCTGTAGACCCTGAATGGCATCATCCCAAGACGTATGCGGGTTGACGACACGGTCAAGTCGGATATCCTCAGCACGGGTTCGAAAACGACCCCGAGATTTCATTTGTGAACTGCTGACTGACAGACGCCGAATTGGATCTTGCAGTTTGTGGAATAGAATGCATGACTCAGCACATAGCTTGCTGACTGCTTCCATCTTCTTGTGTCAGTTGGGCTGATCCTACTGAAGTGAGCGACTGCTGCACGTTTACTGTTATGTCTGCAACCCGAGCAATGGCATATCGTAGTGTTTTTACCTGAGAACGAACAAAAACAGGCGGAGGAAAAATCTCGGCAGTCTGAGGAACAATCACAGCAGCAAGTGGCGGCGGACTCGGCGGAGGAGACGGCACATCTGTCACCACGCGGGACATGGCATCGGCATTCCTGTGTCGAGACCCAGGGCGGTGCACAATAGCAAACTCGAACTCCGCCAAAGCCTCTATCCATCAAGCTTTCCGACCACGGGGCTCCTTGGTTGCCTGCAACGCAGTTTGAGTTAACGCAGAATTTTTACTTGATTGTGTACCTCTTGAAGACTGTGGGCTAGAACTGATTTCTGCGGTTGAAACACGGAAGATGATCGGTAGTACTTCAGCTCCGCAGTATAAGACAAGTAGCTGCTGGCAGTTTTCTCCAGTTCTTTCATTAGCGTCTTGTTCCCAGTAACTTTTGCAGTGAAGAAGTTGTTCGAGGCAGCACCAATTGCGTAAAAAAACACCGCTTCTTTTTGGACCCAGGGTCACAGGCCTCATTTATTTCCTCGTCTCCCTGACTATCCTGGCGTGATCGCCAAATTTTGTGCACCCGCACATGTTCCCCAGGCGTCAGGGGGCCAGCCTCCCTGCCCACAACAACGAAACTGAACTATAGTTTTACATAATTATTCGACAAGACGGAGACGGACAAACAAGAAGACCGGACACGACGAGGTAAACTGGAAACTGAAGAAAAAGACAAACATCATGGCAACATATGAGCATGCGCGCAAACAAAACGTAACGCATGACAATGACGTAACCGTTCCATGGTGCATGCACAAACTGCATGTGCAACCAAAACAGTCTAACTGAGTGAAAAGGAGAACGCAAAACAAAACAAAATAAACCAAAGGACCACAACAAAAATGAGCCATGAAAAGTCTTTCTTTCTAATAAAACCGATACGCAACATCACTATACCGTTGTTCACTTCAGGTATACGGCTCAGCACCACTGGCTGACTCGTGTGCTGTGAACGATCGGCGGACGTCTTCTCAGAATTGCTACACTTATCAACTGGCTCAAAATACGACTTGAGCAATCGCTCACTACCTTTGCTAGCAGTTCTTTGTCTTCTGGCGGCTGCAGCTTCCTTCAATAGTTCGTCACGAGCTGATGGAGCAGATGCATATTTTTCTTTCCAGGAACGCTGTGCCCCCGGAAAGAATGTCTACTTGTCAGCATCTCCAGGAGCCACGGTCCACAACGCCTCCACAACGTTATAAAAAGTATTGGGACGATCGGGGGAGAGATCGACACACTGGAAAAACTTCAGTTTCATCTTCCTTCGACCAAACAAAGTTGTTCGATTCGTTGTAGCTCGACATCGCTCGCTTGAGTCCTCCTAAACTATGGCAACAGTCCTGTCGGAGCTTTCTTGCCGTTCAATTTCTACTTCCTGCTCTGACCGCCTTTGTTTGTACATGCACGGTTCCTCCACCACTCACGACGCTAGCGTGAGTGGGCCCATTTTTGCGCTTGGCCAAGGCTGGCAAGGGGTATGGTACTAGTACGAGCGGTGCTCAAAATTGTTTTGAAAAAAACATTCGGTATCCCCGGACGGCCCCGAACAGACAGTAGAGAGGTTCTGCAAACGAAAATTTGCACGAAGTTTCGCGACAGGCACGAACTTTGTGTTCTGCACATTTTCGTAGTTTGCACGCGCCAAGTGCACGTACGCCATGACCCGATCTCACGAAATTTCCAACGAAATTTCCAACGAAAGTACATTTCACGTTCCCTGCAAGTTTCGCGTCCAAAGTTGCGAAAGTTCGTGGGAGGCTTCTCACTTGATGGCGTAGAGCGAAAGTTTGTACGCATTTTCGTTTTGCAGAACCTCTCTTTTATGTTCTTTCGGTACTTTATCCGACTTTGTGGAGGAGAAAAAAAGAAAAGAAATGCCGAAACCCGGGATTGAACCAGGGACCTTTAGATCTTCAGTCTAACGCTCTCCCAACTGAGCTATTTCGGCGGATGGAGATGTGAGGCAGGAGCGCTGCATGTGAGGATGCCGTTCGTCATAGAGGATGATATTCATGTTTTTTACTTGTATGCTGAATGTTGTAGCAACACCTACAGTCCATTTCAAAAATATAAACGCATGGTATTTTTGAAATAATTATTTCAAATTCGGCTGGAGCTTTTTGAGAATTTTTTTCGGAACATTGCTCAGGTCCTTCCCGCAATTACTCTCATATAGATTGCTAAGCGATCGGATAGCAAACGCCCAATTTCGAAATTTTTATCCACAAAGTGATCACAGATTTTAAGTGGCATAGGTGCTGGCCTAACGGTTTTTTGAAATCACGCGTCTATATTTTTGAAACGAACTGTACTCTTCCTACTGCTTGGGGCATTCCATCTCCACACTATTCACTATTCACGGTTGAACTACATTGAAAAAGGGCGTTATTGCTAAGAAGACGCTGGATAGTTGTGTGGGAGTTGGTGAATGGTCTACTTGCTCTGACATCTTGTACAAGCAAACAATTGTTCATCCTCCACTTGGCTGTGCGTGTGTGTGCGTGCATGCGTGCGTGCGTGTGTGCGTGCGTGTGTGCGTGCGTGTGTGTGTGTGTGTGTGTGTGTGTGTGTGTGTGCGCGCGCGCGCGCTCGCGCTGTGCGTGTGCTTGCGTGCATGTGTGTACGCGCGTACGTGGGTGTACGCATATTTGGGTGTGGGTTTGCGTGCACGCGCGTGTGTGTGTCTGTACATGTGTGTGTTTGTTTGTTCTGTCCATGTTGCCGTGCAACCCGTTATAGAAAAAGCTTCTGGAGGTTCTGCGCCGCACCACCCGTCCACCGGTTCTGGTCTTCTGTTCCAATGGCGCTGAAGTCAACGAGGTCAGCTCTAGCTAACCATATTTCCCCGATTATAAGTCACACTCGATTATAGAACGCACCCTCACTTTCAGGTCTGAGCCTAATTGTGTCAGTATATTCAGTTATTCTATAGCAGGGAATTTTCGGATGAAAATATTTTCGGACAAAGCTGAATTTCGACCTTTCGGACGGATTATATTTTCGCACAGTTCTAGCTACGCTGCATGCTAAATACACGTGTTCGCAAGCAGTATGCACGCTATAGTGTACATAATTTCACATGAACAGATTTTAGTACGGAATTTATTTTAGTACGAAAGAGGCCGTGTACGAAATCGTACGAAAATAAATTCCGTCCGAAAATTTCCTGCTGCTATACAGTATTCACATAAGTAGGATGTCGCTTTACATGTTTGGCCAATTTGACCAGAGATTCAGCCAAAGGTCTTTGACCAAAGGTTCAGTCAGACGTCTGTGGCCAAAAGTGTGAGGCCAGCTCGGCCCCGCCGCTGAATGCTTATCCGAGTTGGACCTGGCTTGTACGTGTAGGTGGCTCAACGTGTTAGTCGCACTCCCTTCTTTGCCCTTGAAGTTTACGGTGAGACTTATATTCGCGGAAATGCAGTAACATGCTCGGTTCCCGTGTGCATCTTTCAAGTTCCTCTTGAGGTGGCCCTCGTTCGTTGTGGATATGCAACGCTGTTCTTCTTTCAAGGGTCGTCATGCTCCTGCCTCTCCCCTCTCTCCCCCTTTGTCCATTCCAGCCTTTATGCAAGTCAGGAACTGTGCAAAAAATACCCCGGAAGTGCCGGGCAGATCTGCTTGTTGAAGTAGGAAAGATGATTGTGGCTCATGCCACGCACGCACACTGCATGGCAACGATTGTCACGATTGTGCATTTAAATCCACAACCGTAGGCATGTAGGGGTGTGTGTGTGTGTGTGCGTGCGTGCATGCGTGTGTGTGTGTGCGTGCGTGTGTGTATACGTGTGTGCGTGCGTGTGTGTGTGTGCATGCGTGTGTGTATACGTGTGTGCGTGCATGTGTGTGTATGCGTGCACTGCCTACCTCTCCCCTAACCTCTCTGACAGTACCTCCCTTTGGGGAGCGGCGTGGCCATTTCTGGCAGCTGTCAATAGTAGTAGTAGTAGTATGCGTGTGTGTATGCATGTGCGTGCGTGTGTGTGCGTGTGTGTGTGTGTGTGTGTGTGTGTGTGTGTGTGTGTGTGTGTGTGTGTGTGTGTGCGTGCGTGCGTGCGTGTGTGCGTGACATGAGCACCACGATCATCTTTTCCTATTTCAATTATACAATTTCTATCTCCACATCGACCTTTTTACTTAGACCTGCAGCAGAATGCTTATGAACGTGCCTTCACTGTAAGTTCTTGCCCGTGTTTGCTGCCGCTTGTTTGCTAGCCAGGTCGTTGAGCACCTTCGCACGGAACAGTTTCATGTTGCCGCACTCCATGCTGACCTACCGCAGTCGGACAGGAATGCCGCCATTGACGCTTTCAGAAACGGTAAGGTGTTACGCTCCTTGGTACTGTAGCAGGCATTGGAATCCGTTGAGAAGTCAAGCGGCCACGGGGCGTGGGCGGGCGAACCATATTATTTTATACCTTATAATGCACCTTTCACCATATCCTCTTTGTGGAGCCCGGTTAGCTCAGTTGGTAGAGCATCAGACTTTTAATCTGAGGGTCAAGGGTTCGAGTCCCTTATTGGGCGACCGATTTTTTTTCTCGTTTTTTCTTTTGCAAAAGCATAGAATTCAGTGCCAATTTCAGACCTGACTGAATCTAGGAGGTACACGCTTCTTCAACAACATGGCCTGGTATTCTCTTCTTTTTTTTTCAATTGTCGTTACCCAGATAGGAGAATCAGGGGCGTGGGGGGGGGGGGGGGCATACCCTCTCGTCAAAAAAAGTCATGCACCAGGCCCAGACAGATTCTGCTCCGCTTGATATCTTGCCGCATAAATGTTGCTCCAAAATCATCGATATTTTGCTGAGCCTGGCACTAGAAACTCAATAATCTGCTCCATTTTGCTCTGGAAACGGGTGTTTTACCCATTTCCCGTACAACGTTTCTCTCTCTCTCTCTCTCTCTTCCACCTTTCTCAGATAAATGTGATGTTCTGGTGGCCACTGACCTGGCATCGCGTGGCATCAACATCCCGTCAATCTCGCGTGTCATCAATTACTCTCTACCTCTATCCCTGGATGTCTACATTCACAGATGTGGTCAGTTGCTGTGTGTCCTTCTCAAGCGTTACGCTTGCTTCTTCATGCACATACACATATGCACCTACACACACACACACACACACACACACACACACACACACACACACACACACACACACACACACACACACACACACACACACACACACACACACACACACACACACACACACACACACACACACACACACACACACACACACACACACACACACACACACACACGCGCGCGCGCACGCACGCACACACCCACCCACATACGCATGCCCGCCGCACTCACTTACGCATGCAAATGCACACATCACAACCGCTGCCGCTACCGGTTTAGGCTTGAAGCGAGTTTGTACTGGGTTTTTTATGTACGTAGTCTGCAGAGGGCCTAGCCCCATGTTGTTGTGTTGTATCCCATGATTGTTCGATCCTTTTTTTTCTCAGACCTTAGGAGGTCTGTCGTGTGCGGGGTGTGATGTGTCGCGTACAGATCCTGACTTTGGATCTTTCCTACTCTTTTGCTTGTAATCATTGCGCTTGACTGTGCGAAAATTCGAATCCAGTCAGCTTGAGCGTCATCGGACTATGTCATAATGAAGGCAATGCAGCCGTAGCTCAGAATTCAGAGATGCATAAACAGACTCTCGGGGTTATTACCTCTTGGTGCCGTGGAAACACAGCCTGGATTGTAATGATTGCAAGTTGAAGAAAAATTGCAACTATTGGGAATGGTTGTAACATTGCAGCCTATGTGCAGTTTTCAGCAGCCGAAATAGCTCAGTTGGGAGAGCGTTAGACTGAAGATCTAAAGGTCCCTGGTTCAATCCCGGGTTTCGGCATTCCTTTTTTTCTTCTTTTTTTGTTCGTGCCACACCCAACTCCGGAGCTCCTCTGGGCATCCCTGATAGTTTCCCCAAGAATATACTATCATTTGGAAAGCCGCACGGGAGTATAAGTTACACCCAGCTGCACCAAATTATAATTTTTGCTACTTGACCCTGCACCCCCTCCCCCCTTTTTTCAATGCCATCTTGCAACGCTAACGCCGAGACCTCTGGTCGGTCGAGTTGCTCCCGGTACATCGGCACGTCATCCCTACATCCCCTGTGTCTTGTTTTGTGTTTGTCTCCACATGTCTCCACATGTCTCTCGGTAGGGCTGTGTTCCTAGTAAAAAAAATAGAAAACCATATTTTTGTCACACAATACAGACATCTACCCTGTTTTTCACCGTTCATTTGACCATCATAGTATAGTGTATAGCCTCACTGCCTTTTTTCCGGTGGATTACCGGTGTAAAGTGCGGCTTATGCTCTGGAAATACGTTCGCCGAGGGCTAGTTGTGAAGATGCTGTTGTAAAGGCCGATTCACAAAGCAAATATTTGCGACGCGACACGCGATTTGCGACAGTTGCGACCAAAAAAATGCCTGTCGCGTACAGTCGCAAGCACACGTGGATGCACCACGTGTACCTGTCGCAGAAGTTGAGGAAAGCTCAACTTTTGCGACATGCGACCCACGACGTACATACATGGAGTTGGAGTACAGTTTTTCTTACTCTGGGTGCATGTCCAGTGCATACGGATGTCGCAAACACCAAAATGAGAATGTGAACCGTGTGTCGCCGTCGCAGGTGTCGCAGGTCGCATGTTGCGTTGCAAAAGTTGTTTTGTGAATCGGCCTTTAGGTCTACGTTAGCTCTCTGAGCCCCGTATGTGTCTTGTGTCATTCCTCGATCCAGGACGTACCAGTCGTATGGGTGTTGGCGGTGACGTAACATCATTCCTGACTTTAGATTGCAAGATAGCGTCTGAGCTCAGAGACTTGTTGCGGGAATGTGAACAGGTACGGTACTGTGTGGTCTCTGCCTGTGCTGCTGCTGCTGTTGCTGTGCCGCCACCATCATCACTTCCAATACTGATGTTACTGCTGGTGGTGCTGGTGGTGGTGCTGCTGCTACTGCTGCTGCTGCTACTGCTGGTGCTGCTACTGCTGCTGCTGCTGGTGGTGGTGCTGGTGGTCCTGCTGCTGCCGCCGCTGCCATCATCACTTCTGATGCTTGTACTGAAGGTTGGATGAGATGATCGTTCTTGGTGGGCCTGAGAGAGCTTAGAAAGCCTCCTGCAAGGCAGCCATGTTTTTGTTGATGTTGCGAACTTCCGACTGGCCATCTAGCTTTGGATAAGCTGCTTGGTTTCATAAATTAAAAAAACAGTTTTATTGGCCAACGGCGGAAAAAAAGATTGGTCGCCCGATAAGGGACTCGAACCCTTGACCCTCAGATTAAAAGTCTGATGCTCTACCAACTGAGCTAACCGGGCATCCTCAGGCTATGCACAGTAACTGTTAGTCCTAGAGCATAAACCGATATTCTTCATGCTACCTTTTTTGATGGGATCAAGTGCCACTTTGTCATACTACTGTATTTCCAGAGTATTAGCTGCCCTGGAGTACTGTGCGGGCAGAACGTTTAGTCTGTCAATAATAAACTCCAACGACAGGGAGTTCGCCCAGCTAAGAATTTAGTCCATGGACCGAAATCGTTTTTTGAAAAAAGGTGGACAAATCGACATTAGTCCGGCATGTAATTTAGTTCAAAAGCTCCTTGGACGAAAAAGACGAAATTAAATTCCAGACGAATATTTCTGCGTATACAGTATAAGGCGCACGCAGATTTGGTTGTCACGCAATACATACTTTTATCCTGTTAATCACTTTTAATTTCACCATTGTGGTATAAACCGCACATTTAAGGTCGCCAATTACCCCCTGGTCCTAAGCGTATTCGGTCTTTCCGTGCTTGTCCATGTTTGGGCATGAGTTTACCATACTTGCATGGCTAGTGTTCAGGAGCACTCTTTTCGAAGTCCACTACAGACAGGGGCACTAACGTTTATGGTAAAAGGTTGATTCCCACTTTAGTTTCGGATACCCGAAAGCGCGATACGATGGTCGCACAATGGGCCAAACGACTTGAGTTCAAGTGGCAGCGCAGAGGTCGTTACTCCCATAGTCTCTGCCGATACACGTGCGTCTGCCTGTCTCGTGTCGTCAAGTTGAGCATCTACCCGCCTTTGTTTCACTCCGCAACGAGCACTTAGCGTTCTCTGTAACAAGACACCAAGGTCTGTAGGGCCGTCCCCATCAAAATATTAAATTCTACGACTTTTCTACTACCACATGTGTTGTCAAGAGTCCATAAACAAGAGTATGCAACTGTGATCTCTTTTCTATGGGCCAGATGCGCGGCGCGCTGCCTTCATTACATCATTCAGCTGCAGTCCGCGCACTGCGGAAAATCAAACACCGCACTTTCCCTCTGGTTTGAAATGAACTTTCGTACGGAACTGGAGTTCACGCGCCAGAATTTAGAGATCGCGTAGGTACTGGAACGAATCGAGCAAAAACAGATGGGCTCGTATGAGAAATTGTGAGTTTGAATGCATGCTTTCAGAGCGTGATCAAGGCAAGTTACGTAATGAAGGCAGCGCACCGCGCACTGACCCATAACCATAGTCGCATACTCTTGTTTATGCACTCTTGGTGTTGTCAATAGTGTGTTTGTGCGAAATGAAAGATCTCTGAAACGTGCATATCAGCATCCTGAGAAATGGTGAACAGTCTTTTCATGCAAATACAGCTTCAGCTCCATAGCTACTCTCAAAAAGATCAAAATAATGAAGATTACCCCCTAGCCACTGTAATGCTCTCCAAAGAAGAAAATGTAGAAAAAAAGGAATGCCGAAACCCGGGATTGAACCAGGGACCTTTAGATCTTCAGTCTAACGCTCTCCCAACTGAGCTATTTCGGCTGTTGTTATTTGTTGAATATCAGCCTGTATTGTATTTTGTGTGTGTGTGTGTGTGTGCGTGTGTGTGCGTGCATGTGTGTGCATGTACGTGTGTGTGTGTGTGTGTGTGCGTGCACATGTGTACACACGTGCATCCGTGCACCTTGTGATCTTGTCTGTGCGTGTTAGAATGTGCCACTAGAGCTGGAAGATGTCAAGCAGTTTGGAAGGCGCATCATCGTCACCGAGTTTGGAGACAGACTTGCAACAAACTAGAGCAGATCACCGGCTTCACACAGAGGCAGGCCATGTGCATACGGCTGGATTGCCGCGTTCCGATGCTTCCCTGACTGGCGGCACGTTTTGTGCGTCGACCAACCTCTGCGGGTATTCTTTGAACTACCACCCCGTGCGGTTGTCATGACTGCTGGCGTGGTGGGGATTTGGTCTGACAAGTGTTCCTGTAATGGACGAAAACTGCTGGTATCTTGTACCTAGTGGTGTTTTTATTTTATTTATTTTTGAAAGTGCACATGCCTGCATAGAATGGAAGAGAACGGCAACAACTGCAGCAAGAGAACATAGGGGACTACAACGGGTGTGTAAATGCTATCAAGCTGTGCCCGCGGTGAGGTGTCTGTATTGGACTCTCCGTATGCGCAGCAGGTTAGCTACCACCCGTGCCAGATTCCAGTTAGCTATCACCTGTTCCAGATCCTATCCACTCATAGGGCGTCCGTCTCCAGACTCTCCACACTCGTTATGTGTGGATGGTTTTTTTCTTCTTTTCTTCGGTGCCACCCATTCAATACTCCAGCAGCTTGCACCTCGGCACGTCGTAACTCAACAGCCAAATACCGAATCAAACTGTCTCCTTCCCGGGGACACAGTTGGTCGCTTCAGTGCTCAAGCGCGACCAAGGAGATCACAGTAGCATCAAGCCCGGCGGAACCGCTCCGATTGGTCAGGCCATGGCCGGACCAACTTTTGACCAGCAACGTGTGTTTACTGCCGAGGAGGTCATGTGTATTTAGTATTTACTATATCAAAACTGTTACGTGTATGAAGGACTAGGGTAGGGCCGGACCAATTAAAAACTGTTTCCGCTGGTCCTGAGCATTCGGTATGGTCAAATCTCTTTTTTGGTAGAGGTCGACTGTGATGTGAACGCACGCACGAGGCCATCACGAACAGATGTAGTGCCTGCATACATGCTTGGCTTTGTTACAAGCCTTTGAAGGTTCTTGACTAGCTTCAACAGTTGGAGGCGTTGAGACAGCCGCTCGCTATCCTCATCTTGACACAGCTGTATGTCATTTTATCTTATGAATTTTGATGTTGCAACAGATTTGAACTATCTTGAATATCAAGCAATACAGTGGAAATCTGAAAAGACGTACCCCCATGCATGCCGGGCAGCATGAACAGTGTACATATACTTAGTATCCAAGGTACAGTGTTGCTCAATGAAATCCAGTCGCGCGACTCAAGCACGCGCCAGGCCGCACGGTTTCGCAGCCCTAGACCTGCAACTGCTGGACTGCGAAAGCGGTGCAAGGTGCTAACTTCTTGGGTGACACGACTGGATTTCATTGAGCAGCACTGTACATGTACTTCCTATCCCAATGTATGTCCGAGTATGGATCAACACAACCATGCCCATCACGTATTTTTTGGTAATTTGATTGTTAGGAATTCTGCGAAGTCTTTCGCCTTTTTTATTACTATTAACACAGCCCTACTGGAAAACAGGTGGACAAAACATAGGGGATGTTGGGCCGAGCGAGGGGGTTGCCAAACTTTTCATATTACCAAAGCTGTATACATAGTGGTGAGCAAAGAAAGGGAAAAGGAAGTAGTCTAGAGCAGAGCTCTGCGCTGCAACGTAAATGTATGTAAGCGTTCAATGTGCGTGGAATCTACTATAATAATGTATGATGTAAGCCAGTATACATCATACTGTACGTCTTGTCAGTGTTCCTACTATGTATTATGATGTGATTTCCCCTGTAAGTAAACAAATATCCAAGTTTTCAGCAAGCCCCATCTTTAGGAGGCTGTTAGCAGATTTCCACAGCTTGCTTGCATGTGTGTAGTGTGAGAAGTTTTAGTTGGTCAGGCTCGTGCATCTCTCCTCCCGTACAGGATGCATTTTGTTTCTATCACAATACACATGCACATGCACTCCCTTACTCATCCGCTCTTTCCTATGTAACTGTTCTAGGGACCGGCGAGCTCTGCTCGAAAAGGTGGCAGATTCTGCTTGAAAAGCAGTGAAATTGGCAGAACCATACAAACCTTATGGCGGGCAATTCCTCGAATTCTGCTCCATTTTTCTATCCACATACCAAACATGCATGAAACTTACCAGAAAAAGTACCGAGTTCTGCCAATTTTTCTGCCGGCAGAATCCGCCGGACCCTAAACTGTTCTGCTCCCTTGGTGTACACGTTCAGCTGTGATGTCAAGGCTTTTATGGTCGGCGGAGCTTGGTATCAGGTCCCATCCACTCCACAATCGCCACTGGAGTTGGTAACTGCTTGCAATGGGCTGGAAAAAGACTTGACCAATTAATTATTTTCGCTTTCTTTATTCCTACTCCTACGATTATCAGAGAGTCTACGTACCGGTAGGTCCTAGTTTGACCCTTTGGGTTCAACGGGTAGCAAAGGTCAACCTATGTTAGCGATTGTTTCTCAAACCTTTGAGCTTGACGATTTTAGCCTAATTTCTTAAAGTATAATAATTATTATTTGCATTTCCGGTTTCGCTTCCTCCAAATCTATCCAAGATCGAAAAAACGGGTTCTGGCAGTAGTTTTTCGGATCAGAATTCCATTGCATTTTCGTAGTGATCACTCGAGATATGAACGATACTCGGTAGCAAAAGGCGGGAAGAAAGCTTGATTGCAGTGTCGCACAGTGTTGATTCGTGAAGCGAGGACCGATCTTCCGTTCAGTTGGCCACTGCTTTTCTGGCGCAGTGATCATCTGGACGGAAATTCGTGAATGTTTGCGACATGTCCTTTGCCTAGACGGAATATCACTCACGGACGCTGGTTGTTTGTGAGAAACGCCAGGTGAGGTTGTTTGCCAGAAGCATTCACGCTCTGCTTTGTGAAACTCGAGAAGTTTATTGCAGACAGTCGCAGGGTGATAAAGCTGCTTAGTTTCCGTCTATTTTGGTGCTTTATCGTTGGAAGGGAGGCGAACGACATTCTTTCTGTGTATAAGGCCAGCTGATAGGCGTTGGACCTTTTGTCCCGAGACCGGAGCTGTTTGTGTGCGTGTGGCGTCTGTGGGTTTTCGCCGAACAATTAATATTATTTACAACGGAAACCATCGCTGTTTGGGGACCGTCAAAGACGTTCAGTTTCGGATCATAATATATTATTGAGAAGAGAGACCTGAGCGATCCACCTGCGCTGCAGGTTTGCGGTACTTGGGAAGCATTGGCGAGGATGGACCACGGCAAGGAGAATTCTCGATCGTTGTTGTTGGGCACCGGTGCGGCTGGCTACGGAGAGTCGCGCCCGCGACGGAAGCGGAGCAAGCGGAAGGCAGTGTCGAGATCGTCGTCCATGAAGGTAAGAAGATGAGTGATGCGTTTGCCAGATTCTCGAGTGTTCATGGTTGTTGCCGGGTAGAACTTGAAGAGGTTGGGTTAGTTTGTGTATAGCTACATGATCTGAATCACTGTGCACATGGAGAGCGGCTTATTGCCGTTTTTGCTCAGCCGTAGCAAATCACTAGCAATGAAATCCCACGACAGTTGACTCTCAGTGTAGTGCCTACCTTCGAGTATCCTGCACAAAACCGGCCTGTTGCCAAGTCGAACCCTGCCACGTTTCGATTTTGAAAGGAGGCAGCCAAATCTCGAACGCAGCACCACAGTATGTGACTTCGGTACCAACCTAGTTTCTCTGGAACAAAAAGGCAAAATGTTTATTTCTTCAGAGGAAATGTGTTGACAGTGTTCAGAAGACAACCTACTGCTGTGGATGTTGAAATTCGGTGGAATGACTGTGGCAGGCGCTCTTGCTGCCATTAGTAGAGCTACTAGCAGGGGTGTCGGACACGGTACGGTCACTACGGTATTGACCGTACCACTTTTTGCCCCAGGTAGACCCAGGTGCTCGAAGTCCGTACACTTTTACAGTGTGTGTTTGCCGAGCTGAAACTCACACTAGCAATGATCACTTGCCAGAATCCTGCTCGTGGATGGAAGGTATCTTGTCCAAGTTTGTTCTGAGGCCAGGCTTGATTGAACCAGGCCATCTTTCGATCCGATCTGTTTCTCTGGAGTTCGCTGATTTTTCATATCAAATTTTTGTGTCGCAGAGGGTACTCTAAGTCCGTACTGATCAGAGATGACTCGCAATACACACATATTTCTGCTAATTGCTAACTTGCAATCCCTCGGTTACGACGAAAGCACCGAAGGGATATGTTTGGCATGTGCCCCCACCAGTATTTCTTGCAAAAGCGTAGTTTGTTGCCGAAATGCAAGCTGTTTTTAGTCGGCTCAGAGAAGAAGCAGCTGCGCTGTGAAAACCGCGGGAAAACAGTGGTGGAGATGCCAGGAGTGTCAACCATTTCTGCAAGGATTGGTGGTTCTCTGTAAATTCTTCTCCTCTGGCCATTGTCAGCTCTAAGCTGGCTCTTGATGATTGAGTGAAGGTCTGTTTGACGCTGTGTCCGTTCGAAATCGGTCTTGGCAAAGTTGATTTTTGCATGAAATGTAACCCAATTTGTATTTCGTATGGACACTCGAAAACCCACTCGCGTGGAATGGGACTTCTGTTTATCGTAGATCCCTGAAAATTGCTACGCGAGGAGAACATACCACACTGTCCCCTCCATAAAATATTTGAGTCGAATACAATAACAGAACATGACATTATGGGCGTACGAACTTAGGATACCATGTACGGACTTCGAGCACCTGGGTCTACCCCGTGAATCAATAAAATACACTGATCTGGACTCTTATTTTCCAAAATTTTCGCCTCCGCCATCCCTCCTCCACAAGTAAACTGTACTTCAGATGACTGACCATACCACTCTAAAATACCTTCCGATGCCCCTGTACTAGTGGCAGTAAGAGTGCCGGCCCACGGCAAAACTAGAAAAGATTACGTCAAAAAAATTCCGCCGTGGGTAGAGTAGTTGACGTACACGTTGCAAAAATGGACCGCCAGCAGGGGCGTAGCTGATCCTCCTTTTCGGGAGCGGGGAGTAGGGTGCATGGCCGCATATGTGTAGGATAGCTGGTGCATGTCATCAAGAGTAGATAAACAAGAGTGTGCAACTCCGGGATGGGTTCGCCCACGACGGATTTTTTGCTGACGTAATCTTTTCTACGACGCACGCGTTGTGAGTCTTTTGGAAAGTTTTGCCTCGTGCACTTGGCTGGGCTTTACATTACAAGGTTGATGCCCAGCACGTGCTCTCACACAGCTCTGCGGCAAAATGCGTGTTTTTCTGAAAAAAGGTGACGTCAACACAAATTCCGACGTGGGTGGGGGTATCTGCAGATTGTGCAGGAGAGATCCGGAGTTGCACACTCTTGTTGATCTACTCTTGATGTCATGCATGGTCATTATGTACATACGCATGCTGAACCTAGGGAAATATTTTTAGGGGTGGAGGTGCATGTGCCCCTCCCCCCCCCCCCCTCCATGCGGGCTACAAGCCTGAGCAGTGCTCACGGCTGCAAGGCCAGCGCCCAGTGGCCGCTTGTGTTCTCAGCAGATTCCAATGTCTACTACAGTAGCAGTCATGTAGTGTCTCTTAGTCGGGGGGGGGGGGGGGGGGGGGGGGCTGAGCTGAATGGCATTGGTCAGAGGTGGCTGCGATACTCCATTTGCCGTATACGGTCCGACCTCGCCTAGAAGGAAGCTGCAGTCGAAGCAGTGGACATTATGACTTCTCCTTTGACAGAGGCCTAGGGCTGCGTTGATCTGTGAAAACCCCAGCTGACCTGGTCGATGGGAAGATACACCGTAAAGTCAGATGTCCAACAGATAGAGAAGTGAACTGGTACAGCCCACACAAGGCAAAGCTGACCTGATACTCGTCCGAAGATCGCAAGTGGCAGATCCTTTTCAACGCATACCAAGCGGGCATGCACAAAATCTGACCGCACCACCGGTATTCAAATTCATCACATGTATACCCCACACGTTACACACATTTTTACTGAGGACCCAAGCTACTCGTAAGAAGAGGGGAGAGAAGTGGCAGGACCACACAACAATAGGAAGAGTAGGTGCTTCAAGAAGGAACCTGAGCTGGCGAGGCAAGCCAGCAACGCCGACCTGGGGTCTCGGTGTTACCACGAGCACATGCACTACTTCTGCCCGTATGGGAGTTCCCTCACTGTGTGTGCATTAGCAGTCTCATCAGACCAGACTTGGTACTTGACTCAATCGGCAGGAAGCTTGAGCTCCGACGTTTGGAGCAGACACTTTCTTCACAAATTACCGCCAATGTCGCAACATCTTAGTCCCCTAACAACAAAGGGGCCAATTTTGGATCTACAATGGCGGCAGCTGAAATCTGGCCCCGGTAGCGGTGCACCGCACTCGTAGAACACACGCGGCCACACCAGCCTCAAAGCATGGGTAGTGCATGCATGGACACCTGAACATGTGTGCTGTGCCCATGACGTACTACGTATCTTGTCACCTTCTTGCTTACCAGCAGGGAGTAGTAAAATATCGGTATTTTACTACTCTCTGCTTACACTTCTCCAATAGATATCTTGTAGTTACACCAGAAACGACGGGACGGTTTACGGTAAACAGGTACGCAGTAGTACACAGCCATACGCAAAAGCAGAAAATGAGAGCCGAAAACTCAAAAGGTTACACGCTTTGCTGACTTGCCAGGCGCATGCACATTACTTGCTAAGATTCATTTTAGCTCGTACGCAAAATCAGAGGCGGATCCAAGGGAGGGGGTTCCGAGGAGATCCGAGGAACCCCTAAAATTTCCAAAAGTACTACCGGAAACCATATGCAAGTACATGTACATTTATCCGCTACTCAGTTTGGGCTAAACTGGAACCTGTAGAGATGTTTTCATCCGCCCCTGAAAATCCTTGAGTCGGGTTTCACTTGCCCCCTCTGTAGCTTGAGGGAGGGACCACATTGTGACAGTGCTCTTGGCCAAAGGCCACTCGGCTCATTGTGCAAGCCTAGACCTTCTGAAAGTGTTTTGCTGAGGAGGATACATGTAACAATGCCCGGTCTATGTCGGCAGTGTGGAACAATGAGCAACAGATATGCATGCCTGTATCCTTTTAGTTTTAATGTAAATCAGTGTCTGCTCCAGAGCCGGGTCAGCGGACCGGTTGGAGGGTACTTGGACCCGCATGGAAAAAGAAAACCGGGTCATCTGTGTCCCGGTTGGGACAATCGGGGAGTCCTAAGACTCCCCGATGTACAATAGGCGCACTTGAATGCACATGGGACTAACCCGGTTGCAAGAGTTGTGGCAGGTCGGTTGGTTTGAAATCCTACAGCAGACACTGTGTATGCTTTAGTTTTAATTTGACAATGGCAGGATGCACCTGAAAAGCTCTGAGAAATATGGCATACAGCAAAGCAAAGCCAACAAAAATACTCACAGCATGTTTGATTCTGTGTGTCAGAAATGAACATAGTTTTTGACTAACAAGTATCCGCTGTGTACGTGTGTGCGTGTGTGTTTGTGTGAGTGTGTGTGAGTGTGTGTCTACATGTGCGTGAGCATGTGTGTGTGTGTGTGTGTGTGTGTGTATGTGTGCGTGCACGTGTGCATGCGTGAGTGTGTGTACGTGTGTGCGAGTGTGCGCGTGCATGTGTACGCTGGTTCTCTTCTTTACTTTTCCCTACCTTTTCTCTCTCTCTCTCTCTCTCTCTCTCTCTCTCTCTCTCTCTCTATCTATCTATCTACATGTATCTATCTATCTATCTATCTCTCTCTCTCTCTCTCTCTCTCTCTCTCTCTCTCTCTCTCTCTCTCTCTCTCTCTCTCTCTCTCTCTTTCTCTATTTATCTATCTCCATCTCTCTCTCTCTCTCTCTCTCTCTCTCTCTCTCTCTCTCTCTCTCTCTCTCTCTCTCTCTCTCTCTCTCTCTCTCTCTCTCTCTCTCTCTCTCTCTCTCTCTCTCTCTCTCTCTCTCTCTCTCTCTCTCTCTCTCTCTCTCTCTCTCTCTCTCCCCCCCCCCCCCCCGCACCCCTCCAACACCACACACACACACACACACACACACACACACACACACACACACACACACACACACACACACACACACACACACACACACACACACACACACTCTCTTTCCCACACTACAGAGTGTCCCGCTACAAGAGAGAGCCGATATTACTCAGCATCGCAAGCGTGCAGATCGTAACACCATTGCCACCATCTGTGGACTGGTAAGCACAAGGCACCTTGTCCTCGTCCACAAACTGTAGTATGATGAGCCCAAGATTTGTTAGGAATCTGAGTTATCTCCCTGCTCTCTCTCTCTCTGTCTCCCTTGGAGACCTGCGTGCTTGACCAGTCTCTGGCAGTCACCAAGTACAAGTAAATTTATTTATCTGTTTGACCAGTGTCCACATGGCTATGTGCATGTACCGTAAAGTACCGTTGATCCGCCCCCACGCCATGTCGCTTCCCAGCTGGGTTTTCGGCAGGGGGCGGGAATTAGATCAAGGCTGTCAAGTGCAGTACGATGTACAACAACGTAGAGGATCAGACTCAATGTGCTGGATTGTGCACATTTTGATCCTGGATTGGCGAATATTGTGTACAGCAGTGCATGCGTCGGTTCAACATCGTATTTCGTTGTATACGCCAAAGTCGCTTCACAAGGAGAAAATCGACAGGGGGCGGGAATTAGAGAGGGGGCGGATCAACGGTACTTTACGGTAATTTGTGTTTGTGGGTGTGTGTATGTGTGCGTGCGCTCGCGCGCGTGTGTGTGTGTTGGTGTGGGTGGGTGCGTTCATGAATGCGTGCGTGTGTACGTGTGTATTTGCTGCACACACGTTCAATGTGTTCTCTTCCAGTCGGATGATTCCGCTTTGTCAGCAAGCAAGACAGCTGACTGGCAATCTAACAAGCAACTGAAAGATGCCATCGCTGTCATATCACGCAATCGAATCACGGTACGCTGTCCCGCATACACACAGAGTCTGTGTTCAAAGTGCTCGGAAAGCTGAGTAGCACTCGTATGTATTCATATCACGAGTAAAGAGCCAAGAGTATGCGACTGTAATCTCTTTTCTATGGCCCAGATGTGAGTCACGCGGCCCTTATTACATCATGTACCCCTGCATTCGTGTCGTGTCTCGCGACGCCATTGAATCCGAACCAACAGACATGAAAGACATTAATTTATAACAACGTTTCTTCATTAGGAAAGTTTTGTTTTTTTCTCAAACAAGATCCAAAATTGAACGGAAAAGTCTGCTGCATCTACAGGCAGCTGCGCACGGAGATCACGCAGTAAAATGGCAACCACGACTTTCATTGACGTGGCATTGTGGAGAAAGGAACTAGTGCAGCGACAAAATAGAAATGGAGAAGAAGTAACAGCAAGGAGAGCGAATCGGTAAAGTGCAGTAGCCTACTGTCTGTAGTTTGTGAACACGTAGCAGGCGCGTACGCAGGGTCACCTCTGGGGGGTGGGTTCCAACCGAATCACAACCAATGCCATCGGAGTTTTAACCCGCAGGAGATTTTCAAAATTCTGCATTTTTCGTGTTCCTTGGATCATAACTTCAGTTCCACTCACTCAATCTTCATAATGTCGAGCTTCCTGGAAAGGTACGTATCCGGGAGAGGAAGAGACTGAGGTCAACCATGATAGCCAGGACTGCCGACACTCAGTAGGACTGCGATCAGTATTGACATATGTGAATTCGATTGTCAGATTCGGCCGGATTTTCGTTAGTCGCCGCTGGACAAACACAGATTGCTGGGTTGTGCCATTGATCCAGTGTCTGACACAAGTTGAGTCGGACCACAGACCAGTTTGGCAGAGATCGAATGGCAGCGTTTTAGACACCCAGGATGGCAGAGGTCGTATCAGTTCACAGGGGAGACAGATGAATCCCGGGACATACCACCCTGGGGCCTAATAAATTACAACTCCAGTGGAGAGGGCAACTTTGTCTAATGGTTGTAGTTTATTTAGAACAAAGAGGAAGAAATGTTTCATGCGCATGCGTATATATCTGGTGAGGGAGCTGACGTCATGCAGCGAGGTCGCTACAGTACTCCCCCATCAGAGAACAAGCGGAGCAAAGAGAACGACAGAGAAAGACAAGGAAATATAAAGCGCTGCATGTGGCGTACCACTGTTTTTAAAGAGGCGACAATGGACGAAACAGAGGAATAAAATGCAGGAAGCAGAAAAGAGATGCGTGACAGAGGCTGGTTAACATGTCAGAGTTGGATTAACGTGACAGAGGTGGAGAGCATGTCATAGGCAGAAAGAGAGAGAAAAAAACTGAATGTGAGGGCAGAGGCAAAGACACACAGTGATCAGTCGCAGAAGTCTTGCAGGACAGCAGCCCATGTAGCGGTGTGCCTGTGTATGGCGGGGCGGCGACTGGGTGGTCGGCAGCTTATCCAGGGCACAGGACAGCATGACAGTAGTACAGTACAAAATGCAGCAGTGCTGGCTCCACGATTGGGGAGGCTTTGCGGGTGGGAGGGGGCCAAGCTCCAGCTTGTGGCCGGCGCACACTGGACGGTGGTCGGAGGGTGGTTGCTCCACAGCAGCTCCAAGTCCAGGCGGTGAGGTGTGGATGGTTAGGCTCAAGTTTAACCCTTTACCGTTTGTACGTACAAATTTCGACCGCTCGCGGTCGATGACTTCTATGCGCACAGCGCTGGACTGGTTCACCGCAGAGAGCTGGGATTTTCCCTACTGGTAGCCAAGATGTACGCGCAGAGGGTGCCGACAATTTTTTTGTGTGATGCAATATAAAAAATCGCAAAAATCGCGACTTGAAAAATGCGCTTTGGGAAAAGTGCGTACCCTGCGACTTTTGGTATTGCCTGCAGATTATTTCGACTTTTGCTTGAGCTGGCCTCACGACTGTCTGCCCTGCTGTGCAAGCCATGGACGCGGAGCAAGCTCTTTCGCTTCTGGAGACCTACCTGACGACTCTGTCACTGCCTCATCCAGCGAAGATGAGTTTGTGGAGCCAGACAATCCTGTTGAAAATATTTATTCTGACGACGACCGCGACGATGACATGGCGAGTGAAAGCAGCGCCAGTGAGAGTGACATGGATGTCACAGACGACGACAGTGTCGCTGAGATGAGTGCCACTAATGGTGGAAGGGGACGTGGCAGAGAGAGAGGATTCGGCCGTGGAATAGGCCGTCGCACGGTAGAGGTCGTGGTGCACAGGTACTATGTACAGCCAGCGGTGCAACCTGCACTAGTCGATATTTGCAATACTTGGGACAATGCTGACACCGCTGTGACTGGTAACACTCCTGCATTCCACCCAGAGAACGAACCTGGTATCCACTTACCTGAGGGACCCACTCCAGTGCAAGGATCTGATTTATTGCATATTGCAACAGTTTGCCCGGTCGGCAATAAATCCAAATAAATATTAGTGCTAAATAGTGAAATCTGTGTTCGTTTTCTGGACTTGAAAGTTGTTGCATCGCATTCCTGAGGGTTTTTACTTTCAGAATCACCCCATTTTGTACATAATAAAAGTGAAAAATAAAAAAGTTACGGCATGAACAATGATGGTCGGTTTTTGCTGTACAAATACCTAAAACGGTAAAGGGTTAATGTCAACAGCCGGTGATTGACAGGCAGCCAGAATGTGGTGCACGCAGGAACCGACTGCGGCGAAAACCAGTGATGGCTGGCAGGCTGACGGGCGGAAACAGCATGACGACGGATGGCGGCGGCAGGAGGCGTAGTCCGCAGCAGCTCCAGGTGTGCCGTGAGCGGCGAGAGGCACCACAAATAATTCCCAAATCCGGAAAGTCAAAAACAAAAATGCTCCGCGAGCGCAGCGTCGGGGGTCACCAATTTAGGCACCCAGGATGGCAGAGGTCGGATCTGTTCACAGGGGAGACAGATGAATCCCGGGACACACCACCCTGGGGCCTAAGAAATACAACTCCAGTGGAGAGGGCAACTTTGTCTAGTAATGGTTGATGTTTATTTAGAACAAAGAGGAAGAAATGTTTCATGCGCATGCGTATATATCTGGTGAGGGAGCTGACGTCATGCAGCGAGGTCCCTACAGCGTGTCCTGTAGGAACTTGATCAGCAGAGAACGGATTAGCGTTGCCATTAACCCCAAAACGAGGAGTTGTCATTGGTTTGAGAGGAGCAACCTTCGTCTTGTTGACGACCAGGACTGTGGCCACAACTGTGACGCTTTCCTCACGGAGATAGGCAACGGTACGATACGATTTCTCGGATGGGTCGCAGAACACATGAAGTACGCGGCGAGTGACAGTTGCAGGGTCAAGACCAGTGAAGCAGTGTACCTGGAACGTGTCTGCTTTGTCCACGTCTTGGGCAATAGCCTGCCAATCGTCTGCAATGCTGTTGGGAACCGGATCATCCCAATCGAGCTTGGCTTTCCAGATGCCCTAGATAAAAAGTTTGGCTCGAACAAACAGAGGTGGCAGGTAGCCAACGGGATCGTAAAAGCGAGCAGCAGCAGAGATAATGCTGCGCTTGGTGTTGGCGTGTTTGTGAGCCACATTAGGGGAAATGACATTAAGAGTGTCCTCTTTTGTATCCCAAGCCAGGCCGAGGCATTTCACATTGTTGGATGTGGCTACGCTGCGGGAAATCAAACGCCCAGCGGACAATGAAACACCACCCCTTCCTACTTTTGTGCTGAAGTTCATGCACCCAAAACTCATACATTCCTGCTCACTGAGATCCATTCGCGTCACTCGAGTAAGCGCCGGGCGTTGACCAGCCCTAGACCTGCAAACACTGGGCTGCGAAGTGGTGCAAGGCGCAAACTTGAGTGACGCGGCTGGATTTCATTGAGCTGTACTATAGATCGCACTGATACTGGAATGAATCAGCATAAAAACTGTTACGAGACTGGTTACGAGAGATTGTGGGTTTGAGTGTATGAGTATGCGACGTAATGAAGGCAGTAGGCTGTACGGAAAAGTTACACAAAATGTCCGCAAAATCGCAAAATTCGATATTATTAAATTTTCAGATCGGCTTACTGGAAGATGACTCCACCAATGAATGGTCATTTCTTGTGCCATGCATCTATAGAGAGAGGAAATAGGTGCTAGTCGCAGAGCCACGTTGAAGGCAATGCAATCAAGATACCAGAGTACAGTACTGTCGGTCGCCGAAGAACTGGGCGGTCAGCCTCCTAGCCTAGACCGTTCTTATTTTCATGATTGTATTACAGTCTGTGAGCAGTCGAGTCACCATGATTGTATGCATTGGTATGATGTGTGTGTGGTGAAATTCTAGCCTTGTTGCTTTTCGGCACTCCGTCCTTTGGCGCCCGACAGTGCTCTAGTGCTGGTGCAGGGGAAGTCCCCTCTAACCCGTGCTATGGTGGCTGGCTCCATGTCTGATTCTGCTGGAAAAGTGAATTCCTTTCTGGGCACTTAGTTTTTGATGTCAACACGACAGCAATTCCGATGATTTGTCACCGCCGTTGACGATCTTCTGGATTTTTGTTCCATTCCTGTAGCAACAAGTTGGAAAGGTCGGAATCTACAACCAAGCTAAAATCTCTCAGCCAGTACAGAGAGGTTAGTACCTACATGTAATGCATGTGGGCTTCTCTTTTCTCACACCATCCGGGGGGATGACCAGGTGCTTGTGGCTTCGGAATGATGTGTGGCAAGTCGGTGATTTTTGCTAGAGAAATGGTGTGTGTATGTGTGCCTGTGTGTGTGTGTATGTGTGCCTCTGTGCGTGCGTGCGTACGTGTGTGCGTGCGCGTGGGTATGTGTGTTGTGCTTAGATGGGGAGGGGGGATGTCTTTGGCTTGTCTCAATCATGATACAAGACCGACGGAAGGAGTGTTTGATTGGGCCAGCCATAGCCTAACCTTTCATGCGTGGAACTCGGATGGAGAGCCGATAATTCTAGTTCCTTGGTCCTTTCCTTTCATACAGTTTGTGTGTGCTATGGCGGCTAAACTTGACCTCCTCAGCAGTAAACACACGTTGATGGTCAAACATATGATCTGCCCATGGCC
Organism: Sycon ciliatum; assembly: GCF_964019385.1. NCBI lineage: Eukaryota > Metazoa > Porifera > Calcarea > Leucosolenida > Sycettidae > Sycon > Sycon ciliatum. The sequence goes on along the minus strand of NC_088655.1, from coordinate 22,211,961 downwards.
TGAGCAGCCGGACCGGTTCTACCGGGCCTGTGATAGCAATTCTACTGTATGTTGAAACCTGTCTACAATTGTAGTAATCTGGTTGGCTATCACCCTTCATTTCACATTCATTTGTCGTTGGTAGTCGTTGGACGAGCCAGGAAATGTTGAGTAAATGCTAATAAAAATACAAATTTTCTGTCTGAATGTCCACACTGTTCATGTTCTAGAAAGTGAAGGCAGCGCCTCATCTCAGAACACTTCTCAAACCGGATTGCTAGTGCAGATGGGAGCTGAGGTAATTTGATAAACCTTTCAGGCACCTCTGTATGTGTAGCCTAATGTCATTTTGCAAATGCTGTTCAAAGTTTTATGTAAAATTGGTTGTAGCTTCCTCAGAGGGCGATCGAGGTGAAATTCTTCTGTTTATCAAACTTCAGAGCCATGTAATGTTGCAGACGTATCTTGTGTGTGTCTGTGCATATGTGTGTCTATATGTGTGTGTGTGTGTGTGTGCTTGTTTGTATAAGTGGGTGTCTGTGTGTCTGTGCACGTGTGAATGTGTGTATATGCGCATGTGTGTATTTGTTTTCACACCCAGCCACCGCCGGTGCACGCCCCAATCGCCCTGTCCTCGGCAAACCTCAGCCTGCACAACCAGCTCATCATGCAACGGGATCAAGAGCAGCAACAGCAGCAACAACGTCACCAGCAACCGCATCTACCACTCGGACTTCACACAGCTGGCAGTCGCTCCGGACCTCTACCGGCACCTGGTTGTCAAGTCAGCGTTCCAGGTGGGGCGGCAGTGTCTGGCCTCGCTGCTTCCGGTGCTGCTGGAAAGGACGGCAAGCGCTTTGAGAAGGAAGTGGACGACATCTGTGTTCGCCTGGCTCATTCTATCAAGCCAGATAAGGATTTCAATATCTGTGAGTTAAAATTAATAATGAAGAAGTAGCAGATCAATCTGTATCCTGTCTTTTTGTCATTTTGTTGTGCCCTGATCATAACACATGTATGCAACGTTTATTGTGCATGCTCGTTTAGTTTTGCATACACTCTCTTCCTCTTTCTCAAACACAAACACACAAATACACACACGCGCACACGCACACACACACACACACACACACACACACGCACACACACACACGTACACGTACACACACACGTACACACACACGTACACACACATGTACACGTACACACACACACACACACACACACACACACACACACACACTACTACCAGGGATGAATTTATCCGGTATCGCATCGCAGTTTGCGATTCAAAATCGATCGAGTGCGACTCAAAAATCACAGCGACTCGCAGGAAACTGCGATGCATAAACGGCACTGCATACTAGCTCGCGCAGTCAGTAAAAGTGATGCTGTGACTATGTCGTACACTCACGACACCTGTACAGTGCACGGACCCCGCTTTTTTCTCGGGAAGGTGTGATTTCTAGTACATGTACCTGTGAACTCTGGCTGGCTTGGCATGCACATACTGACTGTACTGGTGTCCTTTTTGAACTACACGTACCACTTTGCGCGGCTTTCATTCAGTAAGTCCAGCAAGTTCATGTACTTTCCGTACTGACAAGCATCATCTTTCCTCCACGATCCTGGCGGAGGTCTTGTTGTTTGTTTTCTTCTTTCTGGTTCACTTACCTCTTTTCGTGACATTATAGCTTTCTGCTTGTAGCCAGTCGGTCTTTCTGGTCGTGAGGAACTTTTGGATTCACGTTCGTCCTTCTCTCTGACAATTTTCCAAGCTGTAGTTTTTGTCTAGTCTTGTTCTGCCTCCAACATGTCTGTACGACAGAGTACCTTTGAGAAGTGGGTGGCAGAGGTCGATGTCCAGAAGAAATGGCTTGGTTCTGAGAAAGCTACAGGTGCAGCGGTGACGCTAATTTTCTGCCAGCTATGCAGACAGCACGAGTCCTCCCTCCGTGGACTGAGAAATTTTAGTCGGTCTTCGTGGAAGAAAAAGTGCTAATCAAAAATCAAGGACTGCTACGCATTTTGGCGTTTGCGTCGCGAAAACTGCTATGCAAAAAAATGACAGTAAATTCATCCCTGTACTACTACTACTACTACTACTACTACTACTACTACTATGTACAACTGCCACAAAATGGCCACGTCGCTCCCAGAAGCGGGAGACAACAGCGAGAAAGGAAAAAGAAACAAGGAGAGTAATCGAGGTGAAAGGGGACCGTTCTACACACAGCTAGTGTTTCTGTCTTCGGTGGCGGGTGAGGTCCTGCGGGTGGGAGAAACGTTCGCTACATAGGCTGCATTGAATGGGCAGATTAGTCCTCTGGTCCTTTCGCAGTCGTTTGCCTCGAGTACAATTATGGCGGTTAAAACCAGCCTGACTCTTCATGCAGCGATCACAGGTCGAGCAATGGTGCTGGCAGCAGTCCAAATTCAGGCTGCATCTCGTTGAAACAGCTGGTATTTCACACACACACACACACACACACACACACACACACACACACACACACACACACACACACACACACACACACACACACACACACACACACACACACACACACACACACACACACACACACACACACACACACACACACACACACACACACACACACACACACACACACACACACACACACACACACACACACACACACACACACACACACACACACACACACACACACACACACACACACACGCTCGCACAAGCATGCATGCACGCACACACCCATACCTGCAGCTATATTCTGTGATGGGTGCTGAGCGCATACCGACCACATTTTTAGTTAGACGCTTGCACGTTTGTATCGACGTGCACACGTGTGTCTGTCTGGGTGGCTGTCGATACGTTTGTCTGTATGCCTGATGTAATGTTCTTGATACCATACAGCGTACCGGGAGCAGCTGATGTCCGAGCTAAGGAACATGTCCATAGAATGGTGAGTTCCATGTGTACCTGATGCAACAGGTGTTATGCCTGGCCTTAAGGGCCCACACACAGCATTACACAGGTTCTTCTGGTTATTCTAATGATGAAAGAACTGAAGGACGCGGAAAGAGAGCTCACATTCTCTGACGTCTACAGTACTATCGGGCGCCGAAGAACGGCCAGGCTAGAACTTCACCAATTTTTTTTAAGAACGGTCTAGGCTGGATTTTTTGCTGACAGGAACGGAAACCGTAATGTACACAGTAGAGTACACTCCAACGTATAACTCTGCGTAAATGTACATGCAAGACTGGACCATCGAATAAGATCGAAACGGCTGTGTTTGCTAAAAATAAGAAGCGCAATGCCAGTACCCTGGACGCATTTAAATCTGCTCACTAGATTCACCGTCACCTGTCCCTCCCATGCTTCTCCGTCTTGACCATTACTTTTCTTCTTTAATTATTTTATTCACCATGGTTGGTGTACACCCACATCTCCCGTACTGACTGATTTTCTTGACATGCTATGAGGTGTTGTCTATAATAATAATAAAAATAAAAATAAGAACGGGCTAGGCTAGAACCCTGACCCCCCAGTTCTTCGGCGCCGGTCAGTACTCTAGTCCAGCACGGCAAGCATACGAAACCGTGCACGAGCCAGGCGCGCATGCGCCTTATCATAACTATGTATAGAGCAACAGGTGAGTTGCCTTACTCGGAAGGAGACACACTCCAACCGTGTGTGTGGATCCGTACAGAGCTGGATGCGAGCGGACCCGAAAGTTGACATTGTTACCACTGCTGTCAGGCTGTGAGTTACTGTATAGCAGGAAATTTTCGGACGGAATATATTTTCGTACGATTTCGTACACCGCCTTTTTGTACTAAAATTAATTCCGCACTAAAATTTGTTCATGTGACTTTATGTGCACTGTACATGGGTACTGCTTACGAACACGTGCATTTAGCATGCAGCACTGTACGAAAATAAAATCCGTGCGAAAGGTCGAAATTCGGCTTTGTCCGAAAATATTTCCGTCCGAAAATTTCCTGCTATACAGTAGCTCTTGTAAGCCCTGTAGAGATCCTGCTTCTTTGCAAGTCACGTTCTAATACAAGACCCCGCAGCATGCGATGTCCTACGCAACATGGCTGTTGCTTCCCGGTAGCTAAATGGTGGTAGTAGATCAGCTTACAGGTGCTCCAGTCCAATTGCCCGTTTCTGTATTCTCTGGATACGCCCTGGTCATCAGCCACAGTAAAACCTGGTGTAAGCGACCTCTGGGTTTAGCGACCACCTGCCCTTAACGACCGTTTTTCCATGCACCGACAGTTCTACACAGAAACTGTGGGACCTGGTTGTAAAGACCACCTGGCTTTAACGACCTCTTTTGGTTGCACCGTGGGGTCGTCGCTTAAACCAGGTTTTACAGTAGTAGATAAGCTTTCATGTGCTCCAGTCCAAGTCCCTTGCACGTTTCTGTATTCTCTGGATACGCCCCTAGTCATCAGCCAGGTGCAAGTTGATTGGGACGATCTCAGATCTTCTTCCGTTGTTATCGGTCGGTATGTGCTTGTCCAGCGTTGGAACGTCCTGGTCACCAATCTGTTCGTCCACCCCGACTGCCACACGTGAGTATGCATGCTGAAGAATTCACAAATTAGGTCAACGTGTCATCCATACCATACCGTTGTTTGCAATTCGTAGCTGAGGTGTACAGTAATGATGGAAAAGAGATTCGGTTTGGCAAGATGCTGGCCCTGTTTTTCATTTTTTTTCCTCTTCAGCCCGCTGTGGTAGTGATAATGTAGTTGTTGCTTCTTTTATCTAGCATGTTCCCACTTCCTAGGCTTATCTGGTTGTGTGTGTGTGTGTGTGTGTGTGTGTGTGTGTTCACGTGTCTGTGTGAGTGTATGCGTGTCTGTGCATGCGTACGTATGTGTGTGTGGCTGTGTGTGTGTGTGTGTGTGTCTGCGCATGTGTACATACGTTTGCGCACGCGCGTGTGTGCATATGCATGTATGCCTTTGACTGCTCCGCGCAGGCACAAGAGGAGGGCCCAGAAGCGGTAGTAGCATGTCACCACGGTCACACAGGGAGTCGGCTGCCGCTCTTCTGCCCTCGCTTGAATCAACAATGTCGGTAGAATCCACTCCCGTTCGCAGCACTGTGTATGTACCTACTGGCTAGCCATTTTGCTGCTTCGCCGGGAAAATGAGTACACATCTCACTGTATGCTTGTGTACGTGTGTGTACGTGTGTGTGTGTGTGTGTGTGTGCGTGTGTGTGTGGGGGGTGGGTGTGTGTGTGCGTGTGTGTGCGTGTGTGTGTGTGTGTGTGTGTGTGTGTGTGTGCGTGCGTGTTACCAGCTAGTTCGGTTGGTAGGTACACTTATGCCTGATTGTGTTGGGCCTGTTGCCAACGGGCTCGGCTGCTTGAAGGTCTTATGTTGTACCTGGCACCTTTGTTGGTTCCAGGATTCATATACTTTATATTTGAAGTATACATACCTGCTAGCCATGGACTGCTTCTGGCTAGATTAACTCTTGGGTAATCAATGGTGCTAAAGAAGCTTATATCAGAATACGACCGTGTTATCGAAGAGACAGACCTACAGCCGAAAACATAGCAAACAGGTCCGAACGTTTGGCAAGTGCAAGTTCCAAGTGTTTGTGTGTTTTTGGGTGTGTGGGTGGGTGTGGGTGGGTGGGTGGGTGTAGGTATGGGTATGGGTGTGGGTGTGGGTAGGTCAGTGCATTTTCAGACTTGCGTGCTTCTCTTGCTACGGTCGCATACATGGTACATGGTGTGCCCTTTCTTGTGTTTGCAATTCTTTCAGTCCAACGCTCATTGACGTCTCCTTGCCCATGGCTCATCCGGCATCTAGCAGCTCACCTCGCCTCGCCGTTCCATCCACCGTCCTTCAGAAGGTCGTGGAACAACAGTATCCGCTCAACGTGCAAGCTGGTGCTGCCATCTCAACAACCTTCGCCAATGCGAGTGCTGCTACCACTGATAACACTGTCAGAGGCCTCGATCAGGCAGGGGGAAATCCCCTGTCCATTTTCACGGATGTCATCAGCTCCCAGGTTGGTCCTTGAACAGCCATGTTGTGATTGGTGATTTGTTGTTTCGGAGATATTGCATGCAATGCATGTCGCATGAAAATGTCTTGTTATTTTTGCTCCTATTGTGATTTGTACTTTTTTTCTTTCTACAAAATCCACATAATTATCTCCAGACACTGGGGTGAATAATGGAGTGTGGTGGTGGGGCCCATTAAGCTCTGCCGACCAGAGGTCTCGGCTTCATAGCTCCATGGACGCACCAAAGGGAGATCGGGTAGTGAGGATTAAGTTGAAAAAGAAAACAGAAGAAAGAAAATGTATGCATTATGTATTGCTACAGTGAAACCTGTCTAGGAAGACCGCTCAAGGAATTCAAAATGTGGTCTCTGTTACCAGGTGGTCTCCTTATCCAGGGTCATTTGACTGGAAACAGCATCCCTTGGTCCTGGTTTCAGTGGTCTTCTAGGACAGGTGGTCGCCTTATCCGAGCGGTCGCCTTGACAGGCTTTACTGTAGTTGCATTGCGGTTGCTGGCGTTGTGTTCGTGAGGGCTCTTGTTGCTGGTGACATGGCTCATGTTTCACGTCTCTTTTCCGTCTCTTGCATTTTTGTGTTTATTTCGTGTGTACAGATGATGAGCTCCGGCGCAGACAACGCTGCCCACACGTCCACCACTTCGCTGGCGTGCGACTCTGGCCTGGGAATAATGACGTCGTCTGGTGGACGGACGAGGTCATCCCTGCTGGACCAGCAGGTGGCATCTAATCTGGCGGCCGCGTCGAGTAGACCTCACGTCAGCATGTACCAGTCGGGTCAGTGCAATAGTGTTGCACAGAGTTGTAGTTGTCTGATGATTGGTTCAGCCATGAAACTCTGAGTCACAACGGAATTTGCCAAGGTTTTCATTGTGTGCCTTTGTGTACAATTAGTCAATAGTGTTGGAAATTTACTGTATTTTCCGGCGTTCTTGCTGTGCGATTTGATGAACACGAAAATCGAAACATGAGTAGGGTGGTGCATTGCCAGAGATGGGGCACACGCCATCATATGGGGGGGGGGGGGGGGGGGGGGGCTGCGGGGACAGATTCTCGCACTCTGACAATGTGTACTCTTGCATGCACCACATACCATACGCGTCACACATCACACCATACTTACACGTACAGGGTGACAGACCTCGACCAAAAACGAAATGTAGTATGTAACAAGCCTGCTGGTGGAGTGAAATAACGAAAGATTTCGCGAACGAAAATTTGTATTTATACAGTACGAGCCAAATTACATGAAAGCGAATGTGATATTCTAGCTAAATACAAAACTACAGTGTTGTCTTGCCTTTCCTCAGAGCTGTAATTTGTTGACGCCTTGGCAGAAGCTTATGCATTGAAATGGATACGTGTGTGTGTGTGCGTGTGTGTGTGTGTACGCGTGTGTGTACGTGTGCGCGTGCGCGCGCGCATGCATGCATATATGTGCGGCTTGCATAACAACTGCAGATGTACACCCTGCTCGGCACGCCAGCACGTCCGCGATGGCCTCGGCTGCTGTCGGCGGCGGTGGCGGTGCATCATTCTCGCACTGCACCGACTCCAAGGACGTATCATGGAACTGGTCTGACCCAGTAATGTATGCTCTGGATGATGCCAGCCGCCTGCGTACAGCCCAGTATGAGCAGGTTAGGGGAGTCTTTTTTTCTGTTTCCACCCTGATGATGGAACATGCATGACAATTTTAGTGAACAGATTAAATGACGTATGCAGCAAAGAGACCGTGCTTGGGGTGTTTGAGTTGAGGCACCCTAATGTGTAAATGGCTGCAGTGGAGTCTGTGAGTGGTGAGGAGTGGTGTTTGGAATGAAGGACAAAGTGCAATGGCAGCTAGTCCAACGTGTGAGCAGTCGACGTGTAGATAATAACCGAATGTTGGTCTGGAACAAAGTCATTGCTACTTTGTTGTTTGACATGAGCACCGGTTTCATTCTGTTCATAGTCCTGCATTTACGTGCACTGCCTGCCTCATGCAGCCAACCGTAATGTGTTCAGGACTAGCCAATGGAATTTGGTTTCATTTGGCTTCACATATGGGCCACTTCACATTACAATACAGTAGTACTATGAACACCATTCTGTGGCCTTTAACTCGGCTTTCTACTCATTCAAGAGGTTGGATTTCACTGTGTGTGTGTGTGTGTGTGTGTGTGTGGGCGCGCGCGCGCGCGTACGAGCGCGCTCGGGTACTGCATGGGTTGGTACGGCTGTGTGCTTGCGTGCATGTGCGCTTGTTCGCTTGTTCGTGCCTGTGTTTTTTTTAATAAACAGAATAGCCGGAGGGCCAGCAGTACGCATTCCCCGCACCTCGGCAGGTCTGCGATGAACATGGACCATGCACGTCAGCAGCAGCAGCAACAGCAACGCCGATGCCCCATATCCAGGAGTCAGCCCTGCGTGTACACCAGCCTGTCTTCTACAAATCCCGCCAGCGACCTAGCCACTCGCCACTCCGTACTGGAACTGCTTCCACCACAGCTGCATCATCGTCACGACAACGCAAGCAAGATGGCCGCCGAGCCCTGTGCTCGTAGTCACAGCAACTCAGTGCAGCAGCGTCAGCTGTGGGGTCGCGGCGTGGCGAATTCTAGCATCCCCGGCACGTACAGTACGTTGCATGACCCGCTTGCAGGCGATCATCTCGCTCACCATTCCATCTCAGCGGCGGCAGCTCCGGTAGCCTCGGCAAACCCAGTTGTCGGTGGTAGCCAGGCTGCGGTGGCAGCAGCCTGCGTTCCTGACTTCCTGGACGTTCTGGAGCATGATCAGCTGTCCATGCTGGGAGCAGGGCGAGGAGGTGAAGGGTTTTGGAGCAACGCTCCACCGCCACCACACCGACTCGCGGCCGAGCTCCTGCCGTTGACCAAGCCAGGCGGCTCGCCCAGCCCGCCGGATTTCAAGCTGTTTCCCCAGAAGATGTACTAGTGTGTTCAGGGCAGCAGTGTGGATGTGCTGATGCCGATGCTGCAGTACAGACCTTCGCAATGTCAAGGATTTGTGTGTAGTTGTGTGTGTGTGTGGGTGTTCACGGAAAAAGTGTCGATATATTGATATTGTAGCGTAAACCTTCAGCAGGTCATGAATCCGCATGTACTTGTGTGTGTGTGTGTGTGTTCCGAAAAGTAGTGTCGATGCTGATGCGGATGTTGCTGCGCAGACCCTCGCAAGGGCAAGGAGTTGCGTGTATTTGTGTGTTTGTTCAGGGACGTTGTGTCGATGTGCTGATGCTGCCGTGTAGCATGAATCTACGTTAGAGTTGTTGTGCGTTATTACGGCTGCTGTTGCTCTACAAATCAGGAGGCTGTTGCCCGACTTCTCCTGACGTCATTCCTCATTCAATGTACTTACTGATTTGTTTGGGATGTACCAGTGAGTCCTTGAACTAAAACTTCTTGCGAGTTTCTTCTTTACTTGTTTAACTTACTGATTTGTTTGGGATGTACCAGTGAGTCCTTGAACTTCCTGCGAGTTTCCTCTTTACTTGTTTCCATATGGGCTGTTTGAATGTGTTACTTGAGTTTTTGAGCAACTCACTCTTTGCTCCTGGAACGCTGTTATGGAGCCCCCCCCCCCTCCAGCCAGTCCCCTGTTGCTGTGGCAGCGTCGTACATGTAGTGTTTTTAGGAATAGAGTCAACCAGCCCGGCATATAGTACTATTATGTACCAGTTTTACCCTTCCGTGTTTGATAATTATGGTGCCATGCGTTTCTGTGTCTTCTCTCCGCTGTTTTCTGCACTTGGTCCTTGTATTTTAATGACCTTTCGACATAATTATGTTGTGTACCCCCCCCCCCCCCCCACCCCCCTCTCCAGGAGGGCCACCAAATAATTTTAATTCCCTACGACCTGGTTCTTTTGCTGAAATACCTGTTTCTAGGGTTCGGATGAAAGGGAGATGGGGGACGATCGTGCATTCGCCGAAGGGGGATTTGCGAGTCAATACTTCAAATTAAATTATCGTGTATGTTCCCGAAGTCAGGTCACCATATATGGCCATGGTCACGACGGCCGCTAACACCCGGTAAAACCAGTGTTGACGCACAACGCATCAGCGTGAATGTGAATGGTAAGATGAAGTGTGACTACTTGCACGAGGACAATAGCCGTGTTGCGATGCGTGGAACTTTCTAATCATTGTTGACTTGTGAGATATGTTAGTGCTGATCATAAGGTGAACTGAAGAATCACACAACCTACGATTCCCGTCTAGTTCAGATGTGTTCGGGTGAATGTGGGAGAGGGATGTGCCAGGAGTGAAAGGGAGGGGGGGGGGATGACACAGTGGGCTGTTGTTATGGTGCTAGGTAGCCATCGTCATAGCTACTGCAAGCTAACAACACCATGGGTGAGCAGTGTGGAAAAGGCACATACAGAAATCCCAGCTAGCTAGAAATAGAGGAATGAGTGATGACCCGTCAGTACTAATAAAATGAGTAGTAGTAGTAGTACAAGTAGTAATGATGAGTGAAGACCAGGACCGGCAGCAACCGTTTTGACTGATCCGGCCACAGTTACGTACATGTAGTAGTAGTCTTTCATGAATGAACTCAGATGGAGAGAGCCAAGGTTTAATTTATACAAAAGAGAAAGACCAAGGAACTACAAGTTACGCTATACTGTCCACTAACACCGCCAGTTACTAAACAATCAGCTCATGTGATAACATTGCACGACACTGACCGACGGTGTTGACGTTCTACAATTAACTGGCCAACAGCTCTAGCACATCTTGGATGCGCACTCCAACAGCCTTCCAACTTACTTGGAAGGTTCTAAGTTATAGAAATAACATAAGGAGGGGAAGGTGAGCGTGACCAAGATAAGCACGAGCTGAAAGTCTCAGCTGTGAAGGACGTTGGCGGATGTTCATGCATGTCGATGACGATACTGGCAAGACCATTGGACAATACGGTCAAACCACGATTCAAGAACGCAAAGCAACATTCCACACAACTTGTGTGGCTCAAAAGATGCGAAGATCAATAAAAGGGGAAGCTATGCGAACAAGAATCATGAAAAACCGAACGCCTCAGTAAAACAGCACTGTACGACTATGACAATTTAGATGGACAATAAGCAGCGGTAACAAGCAGCAGTTTCACACGTTCAGCTCGTGCTTATCTTGGATACGCTCACCTTCCCTTCCTTATGTTATTTCTATAACTTAGAACCTTCCAAGTTGGAAGGCTGTTGGAGTGTGCATCCAAGATGTGCTAGAGCTGTTAGCCAGTTAGTTGTAGAACGTCAGTACCGTCGGTCAGTGTCGTGCAATGTTATCGCATGAGCTGATTGTTTAGTAACTGGTGGTGTTAGTGGACAGTATAGCGTAACTTGTAGTGCCTTGGTCTTTCTCTTTTGTATAAATAGTCTTTCACATCTTTTGGTTTTTATTTCGCCATCCAATGGCAAGGAGGGGAGGGGTGCTAGCCAGCCATGGCTAGAGAAGGAAAGAAAGAACATAAGGCCACATAGAATTAATTCGTTGTTTCGGGTCACTTCACTCATCCGTACCAGGGTCGGTCGGTCGGGTTTATTTTTTATTTCATTTTTTGTTTTAGTTGTGGGCATGTGCATACATGTACAATTGTGCATATCGAATAGCTTTTCTCCATCAAGCAAGTCGATAAAATCTGGCTGTAGTCGATCCAGCGTAGCCATTGTCCCATCAGATCCAGGTCCTCTCCAGGACCAGATATTGGCCTCGCTGGCAAACGAGTCTGACGAGCAGCTCTCACCTTGAAACTTCTGTCAATGAGCGATGCAGTGGCGGAGCTGATGCTGTTTCAGGACCGATTGCGGATCGGAGACAGAAGACAACGTCGTCACCAAGCGCTGCATCCCGTCCCGCTGCTTCTGAGGTCGATGTCTGGACTGCTATTATTTGGGTCGCATGTGTACATAGTCTAGTCATGCACATTTGCATGCACTAAAAAAAAAATTGCGGTCGGGTGAAAAAAGACGGTCGGTCGGGTGACCCGAAACAACGAATTAATTCTGGGTGGCCTAATTATCGGAAGAAAATATGTAAATAACGCATCACCTTTGTGTATAATATGGCTGGGACGCATGGCCTCCTCGGCTGTAGACCTGTTGGCGAAAAAAAGTGGGTCCGGCCATGGCCCGATCAACCGTACTGGTCCCACTGGTGAGCAGTAATGAGTGATGAGTAGTAGTCATGACTAGTCCATGGCACTGCTGGCATTCCCATGCAGCAGCGGTATTCCCGTTTCTGACACTTCACGCGAACAGATGTGTAATGCTCCAGGAGTTTCCTTTTCTGGTGCAGCTGGCATTGCCCGGGTGGACCTCAGTGCTGATAGCTGCATATTCAGGCATATTCCAGGAAATTCCCGCATAGTCTCGCATATTCCCGCATAGTCGACTCCCTGCACACAAACAGGCAAACAAAGAAGCACCACAAAGAAATCCCATCCGTCGCCAGGTATCCTCGCGTTACGCCAATCCACGCCAATCCGAAGCAGAAAGTCCTCAGTTCTGTTACGCCCTTGGCATACTTACCAACCCTACCGGAATTTCGGGGAAAATCCATGACAGCTCGCTTTTTCCCCGGCGTACCGGGAAAGTTATAACATTTACCGGATTTTCAAAAAAATGTTCGTCAGTACTTTTTTTTTCAGTTTTTCAACGTTCGCAAGCATAGCAGCAACAAGTGCTGTACCCACACCAAAATTCTAGCGAGCAAGAACTCTTCAGTTAGCGCTTGAACAAGTACGTTTTTGCCGTACATGCTGTACTATTTGTGAATGCTTGGACAGATCACAGATCAAGGAAAAATGGGCAAAATCAAGGAAATACCTCATCTGCGTCAAGGAAACTGTTTGCCAGGGGTTGGCAAGTATGCCCTGGATGCCGATATTGTATGCCAGCACTCCTTCTGGCCAAACACGATGGGTCATACCGCGAGGGAATGACGTTTCAATTCTAACCAGCCCGTCGGACAATATATCTATGAATATCTCGGAACTGACTGTGCGGGCCCCAACCTTCATTCCAGGTAGATTGCTCAATCCAGAAGCAAAAGCACTCCAACCCTTGCTGTTCGTGTCTATTACTGAGACACGGCTGCATGAAGCTCAACCATTCTCTATCCCAGAATACGACCGTGGTATCGAAGAGACAGACCTACAACCGAAAACAAAGCAAACAGGTCCGAACGCTTGGCGTATGGTTGAGTTGCTCTTCTGGTGAAGTCTGGTGTATTTTCTTCCGCTGTACATTGTTCGGACCGTCACCCTCCAAATTTTGAAGCTACGTTTGTCGAAACCGAGATTCCGCTGAAGAGTGCGGAACACAGAGAATTGGATCCGGAACGTCCCTGCTCATTGAATCCCTCTACCGCCCACCCTTGAACACGGCTGCGGCAATTGATACCTTTCGTAACTCTCTCCAACACTGCCTTACTGCTGTCAACGCTACAACATCTGGAGTAGTGTTGATTGGGGACTTCAAAAGTGTTCAGACTGGAAAGGAGATATCACGGACACAGCAGGTTGTCAATGGCGATGTTTGCTGAAGATGTTTTCCTTGGAGCAATCGGTTCGTTTCCTCACTCACGAGTCTGCCTCGGTCCCTTGAGCGGCTCTGGATCTTGTGATAGCAGATATTCCTGACGCCATTGACGACCTCCACGCCAACGCACCCGTGGGAAAATCTGACACAGGGACGTCGGAACCGGTGCGGCAGGTGCGGCCAAAGCCGCACCAATACTTTCATCTTGTGATTTTTGAAGCAACGGAATATGGGTTATTTGGGCTCAATTTCCCTAAAAATATTCCCGGGGGACGACCCTGAGTTCTCCACCCATTCATGGCCGCACCAATGCCGAATACCTTCCGACGCTACTGTGACCTCTGTTTTGTTGCATGTTGGTAAAATCTAAAATGTCGTACCGTCCCCACGGTCTCCTGTCCCTGGCCGCAAACAGCGGGCACATCGTAGCAACCTGGCTTCTTTTGATATCTCATCGGTGCCGAATGAGACGGCAGTTGCGCTCAAAACCATGTATATAAAACATCCTCGGGTGACTACATTTATTATAAATTTATTATACATTATGTTGACCTGCACTTTCCATATTCCTTCATATTCTTCCACATTGTGTAGCATTCCAGTGGCAGATAATGCCGAAAGGAAAAATTGCAGAATTTGTTAGTATGGTTTTGCCAATTTCACTGGTTTTCGAACTGAATTTGCCAATTTTTCTTCAAGCATTTTCTTAATTCCAGCTGCATGCATACTTTCTCCCTAGACGCTAACACCCCCGCAAACAGCCGTGAAGGTTTCCGGCCCGCGAAAGGTTTCCGGGCTTACGGTAAACCGGCATAATGGCGGAGGGGCAGTCTTCTGTCATGGCCCAACCGGGCTCGGGCCCTGGTAGAACTGCAGAGAATCGCCTAAAGCCGGGGGAGGACGAGCGGCAGACCGTGGCCGAGCCATCCGCTGAAACGGCCAGTCCCTTTCATTCCATATTTGCCCTGGAGATGGGCTGCGATAATTGCGACAAAGACCGAACTCTGGCTTATCGAGGAACGTGCTTCCTACTCAGCGATCTGAACTGTGCAGCTAGCAAGGAGTACACCATCTTCGCCACTGACGCACATAATTTGCTCTGCAACGATTGTGGCCACTGGCTCTGGGTACAAATCTACAGCGATTTATCCCAGGAACAGCTCCTAACCAGGGGAAAGATATCCCGCAAGAACAAGAATGGCTGGTTGATCGTTCCTGACTGGTACAAGGACAATGCCAAGGATGCAGAGAAGAATAGCAGTCCTGACCCATTTCGACACGACAATGGCATAATAGCAGCCAAGAAGACTCGCTGCAAGTGTCTGCTGGTATACTGGGTTGATGAAAACCTTCTTGGCGTTGCGACCCAGTGCCAGAAATTAGAGGAAGGCGTCCACATGTGCAGATATCCAACGCATACCTACTATGGTGAAAGAAGAGACGGCCGAAAAATGCAAATACTGGGTTAACGAGCCCCGCCCTGCTACGTTTGCAGACCACGACCATCAGCTTCACCACTTTGTTGACTCTAGCAGTGGGCAAAGCGGCTCGCCCGTCTTCCTTCTGCCCAAAGAAGGCGAAGTTGAAACGGCCTCTGCTATTGGCTATGTTGTAGGGATTCACGTCACAGGTGCCGATAAGCGTTATTCCGCTGTGAAGCTCCGGGACGAGCACGGACGCGACATAAAGCCAATGGAGGACCTCCGAAATTGGGCGAAGGATCCATCAACATTGTTACCAGTCGAAAATGTTGAAGTTGCTGAGAAATCAGGTAAGGCGCTGACAGGGGTTACTGATTGTTTTTTTCAAAGTGAAACGTTTTTAGTGTTTTCAGCCCCAACACACCCACCCACTCTTCCTGCAGGAAAAAGAAAGTACCTTTACTCAATGCAGGCACAGTTGACTGATGGAGATTTACACGAAGCTTCGGTTGTACTGTTCCGTTGGGTGACCCTCCCCCACTCCCCACCCCCACACAAACATCACTCCCTCTCCCACGGGGGGGGGGGGGGGGAGGGGGGCTCCGATTCAGGATGGATACACCCAGATGAATCCACGTAAACTACGTCACGGGTGTTTCGCAGTGGCCACTCGTCAAGATGGAGGCAAGTCCGAGAGTACACAAATTTCGACTCTACCTATAGACCTTATTCGATAAACGTCACAATCACGTGAACCGGGGTCCCGGGAACCAGGGAGAGGCAAGAGACTTGCACTCAGTGCACCGTGGACTCGGCGTGGGAACATTTGAGTAGAAAAATACCGGTATTTTATTACTCCCTTGTACGAACTGGGCCTTGCTTGCCACACTTTTCACGTACGCGTGCCCCAGCTTACGACAAATCCCTGGTGGCGAGTCCAAAAATCACGTTATCGAATAAGGTCTATAGCTGAGCCCCAGCCAGCAGAAACCTGAACATGTGTAATTTTTTCAAAAATTATTTTTTCCCTCGAAATTGTTTCTACACTCTTAATCATTCAAGTTATCAAGTTTGGTGACAATCTGATAAGCGAAAGCATGGAAAATAGAGTTTGGAGTCACACAGGTCAAGATTCAGTACAGTTGGCGCAGCATCCATGCCTAGTGACTCCATGCAAGTTGATCCTACAGTTTCTGATTGTGATATGGAACAGGTACATGTAAGTAAATAGAATGCAAGTCAGGCTTGCCCTCTTGGTGCTGCAGGCATGAGTAGTTCAGAAGTGTGACGATATTCCGTATACATTACTACCTTCCTTACAACACCAGAGTGAAAAACGATGATTGGTGGCTGGCCTTCCAAATTGTGTTCAGGGACCTCTGCGCTGGCAGTTTGAGCGTTGTCTGAAAGCTTGCCATACTGATAGATGTACTGACCAATACCACTGACATCCACTCCCTTGCACACTTTCACTCACACCATGATTTCAGCATAATTGTATTTCAATGATATGAGCGAATACTCGCGTTTTGTAGCACGTGAAGATGTTGCCCCAAAGCGTTCGGCTGGTTTGAGTTTTTAGGGATCCCCTTTCTCAGCACAGGCAGCAGCCAGCTTGGCATCGTCTGGCAAGGTAGAGTACTGATAATACTACGCTTGCAGTCTCTGTTTTGCACCGTGAGAAGCCCTCCATCCGCGTCTGCAACATCATTGTTGTCGATGTAGAAATACGGATCGCTCAGCGGGTCGACATTCAGCTTCTCCTTGCAGTCGCTATTACTCCAGCACTGACTATCGTCGCCACCAGTATCCAGTGTCGATTTTATGAGGGCTCTTCGTTGCTATGCATATCAGACTCGCCACTGCTGGACAAACTCAGCGAGATCGCCACCAAAGAAATAATTCCGATCGCGAACTAACTTTCAGCGCCGCTTCGTACAGGGAGTCTCACGCTGACAACTCTGGACCTAAGCCTTTGTCGCGACACCTGTCGCCATCGCTGTGTCTAAACTCAACCTCCGTGTGACGAGCTCTCACCTAGCGCTAAAATCAATTGACCAGAAACATTTTGAAGACACTTGAAACTCCTTTGACAACAAAGACACCCACTCGATCGAAAAAGAATCTTCAAAAGCCAGCTCACTGCGCATCACAAACTTTGACGTCACATTTTGATGATTGATATCAAGTACACAAGTGCTGGTTTTCGCTGGCCGGGGCTCAGCTATGAAAGCGGCGGATGCGAATTTCCCACCTGCAGATTCAGGCATGCAGAATCTGCAGAAAAACACCTAATTTTACTTCGATAGCGACTGGTTCAGGGCAAATTCAGGTCCAATTCGACAGCGTCGCACCCTTCAGTTTCACCCAAAAACACTAGGAAATGTATGGTAGATCCAAAATCGTACGCATTTTGCGTACGGGGACGACTGGCCAGAGTTCATGCACTGCAAACACCCATGACGTACCTGCAATGTTTTTTTGTTGTTTTTTTTGTTTTTTTTACTAAGTACACAACCTACTCGTCAGAAGGGGAGAAGACAATAGAATATACACTACGGAGGATTAGCAAGACGAAATTCGCGTTCGTGTCCGCACTCCAAGGAAAGTTGAACTCAGTGACGGAATTCGCGTTATGAGAAGGATTAGCCAAGAGAATTCGCACATGCATGACGTTGACAAGTCGTACATTGTGTACAGACAGTACAGAGTAGTAAATTTATGACTGTCCTCACACGAATCTGCGATTCGTGTTTCGACTACTTTTCGGAAAAGAAAAATGCGAAGGTTCGCAATCCAGTTCGCGAACCGAAAAATGTTCACGAACACGAACGCGAATTATTTCGTCTTGCTAATCCTCCGTACTAACAAAACAGCAGGGAGAGTAGGGGCTGGAAGGCAAGCCTGTGCTAGTGAGGCAAGCTCACAACACCGACCTATGATCTCGGCGTTAACCCTTTGTGTACCAGCCCCATCTCGAACCGTACCATATGGTACGGTTCGCTGCACTCCAATCAAGCGCGCCGTTCCCCGCCGCCGTAGCTCCGATCAACCCGCGGTTTTTTGCGCTTGACAGCTGAGATCCCACTGAAAATTTTGATGTATGATATGGGTAGGTTGCCATTTGAAAGTATGGAGAACGAACGCGTTCAAAAGTATGCTTTTCAGCGCAAACAATTGTCGCTGTTTCGATCGTGTTCTCGCTCAGTTTCTCTGCTTGTAGCGAAGATGTAGCTTGTTCTAGGTCATGTCGACGTCTTCTAGACGTGGTGGACGATTGGAGAGATCGGCTGTGGCGATATCATTGCGGAATGCGACTCGAAATTGAAAATTTGTATCGCTGATCCCATCGTAGTATTCACTCTCAAAACAGGAGCGAGAGGGAGGGCAGCGATGGCCTAAAATCGTCAAGGCAGGCGTAATTCACCAGCCAGCGACTGCTTCTTGTCTTCTCTTTCACTTACCTGACGCTGGATGTGAGTAGATGAAGAAAAATATAGATTTAGAATCTGAGACAAGAATTCAAAATTTGCAATTTTGAACCAATTGTTTTACCTCAAATGTGTGAAAATATGACCATTTCCCTGGTATGTTGTTACTCTTCATGCACTGAGACAACGCTTATGAGGTTGTTTTGTCCCTATGTTCCCAGTACACGAGCACAAACTAATTCTCAGTCTATTTGTTTGTGATACCCTGGTTGGTCAGAAATATGCACAATTGGCGCGTATCTTTGGTATTCCACCTATGGCCTTCATATACTACTGCATGCTGTACCAATATCCATGCTTACCTGGGTGCAGTGATACATATGGAGTCAGGAAAACACAACTTGCATAATACAAAAGTTGTCTAGATTTGATACCATGGTTGCTTCTTTGGCTGCGATAGCCCTTTACATACATTAGATGGCTGGTACATAAAGGGTTAACGTGAGCTTGCGCACCATAGCTTAAAATAATGGTTGTGTAGCTAAGGAGAATGCAATACTCGACTTACCGGTTCAGTTTCACGATTTATCCGACTGAAGGGAGCCTAGGCCATAATGAATGACAAGGTTCATGAAGTGGCGTTAGCTGATAGAGGAGAGACGGTATGGACGACAAACAGTAGCAGAAATTACGGCGGTCAAGAAACGGTTGCCACTCCATTTAATCGTGTTCTCCGCTGCGCCGTTCGTGCATGGCGAGGCTAGAGAGCGGTTTCGTGCCATCGGCGGAAAACGCACGACCCGACCAGAGTCCTGCGGGTTTCAAATCGAATTCATTTCCCTCACGGAATCGCTCGCATCCAGCAAGCGGAGCGACCTTTCACAATAGGTCAAGACTGGCTCGGCCATCTCGGACGCAGTACGGCCAAGTAATTAGTTACGGCACGAGTCGGCATCGACTTTGGAGGTCCGCTCTGCGGGCGGAAACACTTCCCTTCCTTGCATTTCGCCACTTGAGAATAGTCTTCTGCTGTCTTTAGCAGAAGAGATTGCAAACACCGCACAGTTGACTGCATCGCTGTTACCGAGACATGAGAGAGACAAGGCCAGCGTAACACACACAACTGCAGTACTCCTGACGGTCCTGTTCGACATGTTCATCCACTCTGGAATCTAAAGAAAAATGTCCGTCAAAATGATTGTGCACTGCCCCGAGCAATGCTGCCAGCTAAATGCTAGTACCGGTTGTTGACGTGCTAGTACCAGTAGGTCACAGTGGACCGTCTCAACCTAAAGGCATTATAAATCTTGCGTACTGTTCCAATACTCTACCCAATGGCAAAAGCACAACAGGTCAAAGCAGGACTTAGTCACTTTCGAAGAGGAAGAACTATGAAGTAGTTAGTTGGGAAAAGCAAGACGTAGATCTACACTGAGCTTCGGAACTGATGCAACTGCAGTGTTGTCCGTCTGCGACGCGGCTTGGCTAGGCTGGCTCGAAGAGTTAGCATGCACGCAGTATACAGAGAGGGCAATGACGTGACGTAAGACAGAAATCCGCGCGCAAGCTAGGGAAGTGATACACACACCTACAGACGTACAGTACAGTGCTAGCAACTGAAATCCGACCACCTGGGCTGTGCGCTCACATCGCAAAGAATGTGAACCCACCGCTCAGGGGTCGGATTTCAGTTGCCAGCACCGTACTTGTACTTGTACTTGTAAGTAATTAGTTAGTTGTAGCAGCTGGAGAGAGTCCTCTAGTAGGCTCTACCACACACAATACAAACCTGGCAATGCTGGCAAGAGCGCCGACTTGTTGCATGCTAGCGCCATGCTGGCTATCGGTAGTACTAGTAGGCGATAGAAATGTCGGAAACGTTTTCATAGTTTTAGGAGCTAGTGCATTAGTGGGTGGCGAGTGTTGGGTGAGTGGTTGGTGGGAATGGGCAGGTGGCACATCACAGTCATGCTCGAAAAATTGCCTGATTCTGCTCGAAAAGATGTGAATACAACCCTGACGGTACTGGTAGGTACTTCCTGCTCCTTTTGTTTTATCCACGTACCGATATTTTAATAATTATCACTCGCTCACTAGAAGTCTGAAGAAAATGTTGAACAGTCTCTGCTTGGATGACGACTACACCATAGCTCAGTGGTTAGAGCATCGCTGGCTACAAGCGAGGGTCCCTGGTTCGAGTCCTGGTGGTGACAGTCAATTTTTTCTGCAGACTTTTCCGGCGTTTGTCTCTTTCCCTCAAAACCAGTTAATTATCACTCTCTTATTATTATAATTATAGCAATAAAGAGAACAAATTCTGCAGTCATCGCCACACTACAACGAAGTCATGAAAGTTTACCAGAATTAATTTTCTTAATATTATGTGAAATGTTTCTAGCCAAGTAGCGTTTGCGCAGAGCATCATTCAGGGTTTCAACCAGACTCCTAGAGTATCTCCGTTTAAAATATGCAAATAATCGACGTGGAGACAACAATTTTATAATAGCAATAACGAGAACAAATTCTGCAGTCATCGCCACACTACAAAGAAGTCATTATGATTGACTCCCATTGATTTTCGCTACATATACACCTAAGCAGTCAAATATTCCTGCATAATTCACTCCTTAGCGCTATATTGACTGCTTATGGTTGCGCAGTTGAACGGTGCCTAGTGCAGCATGGTCACTGTATGAGTAGGTGGTGGTGCAACGAGTGTGAAATCATAAACCGGGATTCATGAGGTAATCGTTCTGGAATTTGAAATACCGACTGTTTGTCGTGATAAATCTAATATTGACTTCGTACTTGGTCAGTATAGGAAATAAAAGACCTCGGCTTCGCCTCGGTCTTTTACTTCCTATACTGACCTCGTACTCAGTCAATATTAGATACTTACCGGTATGCATGAAACATGCCAGACAAAGTACCAAATTCTGCGTATTTTCTTGCCAGTACTATCCCGGTCCGCCAAGTGCCCAGTAGCCGGTGAGTGCGTTTGATTATGCACGCGAATCGATCCCTGAATTGATTCGCGCTATTCACATCACCCCATGTGAATAGGGGGAATGGATTCCGAATCGATTCCATGATCCAGGGCTCATGACATGAAAATCGAACGACTTGAATGCATGCGAATGGATCATGAATCGATTCAAGTGCATAATCGAACGCAGCCACTGGAGTTCGCCGTTCGGACTTCCCATCCCAGTGTTTACAGGTCTACATGTAGGGCATAATTCCCGGCGTGGCATTGACTCGCTTGATGGGATTTCATTCAATTGAGCAGCAGAGTACATACTTCGAAGCGCATCATGTCAGAAATAGAAAAGATCAACAAGGGAATCTCGGGTGTTTAGCCAACAATAGATGTAAAGAGGAAAGGGACTTTCCCCTTTACATTAACAAGGGACGTTAGTTGTACGCTACATACTACTACTACTACTACTACATGATTGTACAACCCTTATGAATGCCATATCTTCGGGCTTGATCAGACTAATAGCAAAAGATCGATGTAATCAATTTTCTCTTCTGGCTTGATCATAATAACAGCTCAGGATGAAAGGAGAATAGCAGAAAGATGGAGGAAAGCAGATGACAGGGATCGCAAAAGAACGATCGAGAATGACGAAACATACTGGAATAATATTCAAGGAAATAGTTGGGACATTTCTAAACGACAAGAAACTGAGAGAGAGAGGCAATGCTGTGAAACCCAAAAGGACGAACGAAAACCACGAACGAAAAATGTGCTAATCGAGCTTGTTGCCAATTCTTACAATGGTCAAAGTTGCGATTTACTGCAATTGAGAATGTTCTTTCGTTTAACTAGACAATATACCCCGTTTTAGGGCTACCGTCGCTAGTGTTATTGCTGAGATTAAAGTAGTGGTGATTGGGATGCAGGTTGCGCTTGATCTGTTGGTCACGGTTCAAGCCATGCAAGGTGGGCACTGCTGTGTCTGCTACCGCCGCGGCGACACTAGTCGTCCTGTGCTTTGCTTGCTGGTACAGGATGCCCAAGGACAGACATTAGAGAGGTTAAGATGCTTGATATTTCTGACGCAACGCGACAGTTCAGCTCGCGCGTCGAAAAACAACGCGAGTGACCTGCAGCTAGCTCATGTCTAAATTTGAAGTTTTACGCCAAATTTGACGTGAAATTGCGCGTCACGTCGGAAATAACGTGCATCTTAACCTCTCTATTATTGGGCCACACGCCCGGCTTGTTTGCTGCTGCACGCCGTCTATGGGCCGGGAAAACCGGGTACTGTCGGCAAGGCATATCCCGCCACTACTGGCAGAGCTGGTGATGTTGATTGTGGCATGGGCGTGGGCGATACATGTACTGCTGGCACTACTGGTGATCTTGATTGTGGCATGGCCGTGGGAGATACCAATGGAGTTAGACTGGTCGGTGGCGCACGTGCCACCGTAGGTGTGGCATAACCAGCAACAACTGGCAGAGCTGGTGACGTCGGTGATACAGCAGTGGGCGATACAACACCGGGCGGCGATGATGCTCCATGCCACACGTTGGCTGGCTGCACGGGAGAGGGCGCAGCTGCTGGTGGCATTGCAGCAGGCCGGGGCGGCACGGATGATGTTGGTACCGGGGTCACTTGTGCCGGTGCCGGAGCGGGTGCTTTCATAGCAGCTGCCGCCGTTAGGGATTCGGCTGCCTTGGATGGCGGCCCTGCTGATGATACTGGTGGAGGTGATGCGGGTGTTGTCGGTGGCGACGCAGGTGACATTGGCGAGGGTGCTCGATCTTGCGATTGCGGCTCTTCAGATCCTTCTCCTGTACGAGATACAAACACATGGATATGGACATCTCGTCGGGCGTGCATCCCGCACATTTAAACGCGGCGGAACCCGTCCAGCCGTGCAAAACAATTTGGATAGAATTGAGGATGGTAATACATGGTACATGTGCTAGCACTAGGGAGGTTTAGTCCCACGTAATCCGTGTGTACTTTACGTGTGTGTACCACGTGATACTCAGTGACCCACGTACAGACGTTTTCTGATTCACGACATACCGTGTATGGCCGCTCACCCACGTTCCGCCAGAACGTGGGTGAAAATCAGAATGGAGCACATTGTGTGAGCTGTGAGGGTGCTCAGCTGAAGAAGTTTCCGAAGCACGAAATCAAAATATTGGATGAGCTTCTTAGGCCCGGGTAGCTTCGTCTTTGACCAGGTTTGGGCCTTTTGCTTCATGCTTTTGTTTGTTCCGTGTGACTAAACACAACATTGCAACGTGGGTGCCCTTCATCCACTTTACGTGGATCACCCACGTACGCATTTCCGTTACGTGGGAACTAAACTTCCCTACTCACTCACTGGTACATGTATATGTACCTCTATGAAAATTTAGACTGGAATATCGGACACAAACAGAATAACAAACTCGGAATATCCAGCATTCGCTGCTCCCAAAAATTCGAGTCAAACACACACAGGAGGTGGCAGGGTCGTGGGAAGGTAATTTAGTGTGGTACGGTCAGCCATCTGAAGTACAATTTACTCGTGTGTGTGGGAGGGGGGGGGCTGAGCTGAAAATTTTGGAAAATTAGAGCCCAAATCAGTGCATTTTATTGATTCACGGGGTATTTGGGTCAAATAGTGGTACGGTCAATACCGTAGTGACCGTACCGTGTGCGACGCCCCTGGATGGTGACTTGAGTACTTTAGAAAATACAACCGTCCCCACCATTCTAGCCTTAGCTAGACATCACAAACCTTTTGCGCCGTCTGTCGATGTCTGTGAGTTCTGCAGAAACTGGATCATCTGCTCGCTCTTCTCCGGGTAGCCCATCTCGCGCACAATCTTGCTTATGCCGTGATACGCGTCGTGCTCTCCCGGCTCTACAAGCAGAAGAATCTCCGTGTTGTGCGCCTGAGTGCCGCGTTCGCTCAGGACCTTGGCGAGGTTGTCAAGGGCATCCTGCTTCGTGAGCAGCTGGTACTGCTGAGTCAGGTTCCGGAACCGCTCCGGTGCCAGAGTCGTGATGAGCGGTTGAATTTCGCTGATGAACTGTATCGAGCGGAACGGGTTTACTGCAGCGAAGAGAAAAAAGCAAACAAGAAAGGCCGGATACATACTGCCGAGTTTCTTGCGCCCATAATTGTGTGTATAAAGCAAGGGCATACTAATCAATTGCGGGCCAAAGCTATAACAACGCACGTCAGCAATATTCACGATACTGGCGTACAGACAGGTGCATGTGCAAACACTACATACAGGATAGCCAAATGCTCTCATGCACACGCACACACACACGTGCGCACACACACACACGCACACACACACACGCACACACGCGCACGCGCACACACACGAAGACACGGCAGTAAGTCGGTACGTACATCTAAACTTTTCTCCCATCTCAGGTTTATAGTGTTACGACGGCGGGACTTCACATGCACTTTTTTTTAATACCGAATTGCAAAGTCCAGCAGAGAACGTAATGTGAAGACAGAACCAAGGGGAAGACATGAAAATACTGCGAGAAGCAGGAGCAGCATGCTGATGAATTGGGCCTACCTCCCCCAGTGTGTGGTTCAATAATCGGCTAGCTCGAAAACAACAACCTGAATAAGTGCAAAAACAGTGACGACTGGATCGACTGGAGTCCCCAAAGCAGGGTTGTGTTGAACCCTCTCGCTACTAGGCATATGCGGATAATGCAGGTAGAAAAATTGGCAGAATTCGGTACTTTTTCTGGTAAGTTTCATGTATGTTCGGTACGTGGATAAAGAAATGGAGCAGAATTCGAGAATTGCCCACCATAAGGATTGTATGGTTCTGCCGATGCCACTGCTTTTCGAGCAGAATCTGCCACCTTTTCGAGCATTATCCGCACACCCCTACTCGCTACCATGCATGCACAAACTCAGTGTGCAGAAATGGTTTTAAAAACATGGGTTTGTCACGTGACATGACTTTCTACTGCCAGCCCACCATACTATTACTAGACGCGGACATACATGTACATGTGTACATGTACAAGTCCTGTGTAATGCACAGTCGACATACATGTAAATGTACTTGAAGTGGTGGTGAACCGAATGTCACAAACCCAGTAGTCTCAGCTGTCCATTAAACACCACCAAAGTTGAACACATTGCGGTAAAAGTATAGCAACAACATACCTGTGGGGGACAACATGGAGAGCATTTCCTTGCTCTTGTCCTCATACCCAAGTTCCTCAATGACAACACCGAGAACACGATAAGTCTTTAGGCCACCAGCTCTGAGCAACTGGATGAGGTCCTCATTATGATCACATTGTCCATTCAGGGACCGAATTCTCTTTAGTCTCTCTATTGATGCGCTGTCAGTTATGAGACGTTTCTGGATCACCATCCGTCGCAGTCGATCTGCGTCAACTTTGTTCAACCATGGTTGAATGTCACACACAAACGTATCCAGGTCAAACGGATTGTCTGTTGCTAAAGCAGCAAAACACAGAAGGCACAGATGACACATGAACACACAACTACACACAACTACATGTCAAGAAACAAATAAAAATGGAATTGCACAACACCGATAATACAAGGAAAGGAATTTGAGTGGACACACCCATTCCCATAGCGCTGCACATCCGAACAAGTTCCGTTATTTTACAACGTTTCGGCACTTGACCATCGTCAGGTAATAAGAACAATGGACACACACACACACTCACGCCGCACACGCACACACACACACACACACACACACTCACGTGCGCACGCACGCACACACACACACACACATTCCCAGAACCACACATCGGAGCGCTTCAGCGATTGTTTCAATGGACAGCTGGGAGTGTTCTTTTCGACCTACCATACATATCTTAGTTTTTGAAAATATCCCAGAAATGACTGAGTAACGATCGATTAAAATCTTGAATAGATCCCAGGGGATCGACAGTTGTACGGTCCGTACACAAATGAATGAAAAAAGCACACATGCACAATGCCTTGTGCTTACAATCCATTGAGGGGCTGTGTCTGTGTCCAGTATCTCGCAACAGCACAATCTTGCTTGTCTTGCGCTCGCCTGTCACTGCGGGGCCTGGTGTTAGTGGTATGGCTGAAGGACACACACACGTTACAGACAGATACTAGTCAAGAGAGATCAGCCGTTGTGTTTGCTTTGGAGCAGTTCGTTTTTCAACTGATTATCATAAAAATGGATCCACGATGAAATATGCCCGGTGGCCATACACTCACAGGCGCGCGCGCGCGCGCGCACACACACACACACACACACACACACACACACACACACACACACACTCACTCACACACACTCATTGACACGCACTCACACTCACGCGCACTCACCACACACACACACACACACACACACACACACACACACACACACACACACACACACACACACACACACACACTCACACACACAAACACAAGACACAATAGCGAGAGTTCCCAGATTGCCTAGAGTGCTCAACACCACAAGGATGGAGCATTACCACAAAGGCAGAAGAGAACAGAGACAGCCGGCTAGGTCATTGTTGTAACGCTGCGTTTCATGCACATAGCAAAGCTAAGGCAATCCTCAGACAACTGATAACCTGTACACCATCTGGGTCCAAATTTATACCCAGGCAGGTAGCTAAAACAGGGCGCGCAAAGTGAGTGAAGCGCGGAAAAGCAGGTGGCATAGCGCGCAAAGGTGGCAAAGGCGTGACATTAGTGTGACATTTCAAGTGATACGTTAGTTAGGGAGACATGGTGCGGATGGTGTCGGTTATCACATGGAAAGGTGAGAAAAGGAGGGAGAGAAGGGGGGGGGGGTGACACACATGTAAATACCGGTAATGCATAATCTCTGCCCTCCCTCCTCCCACCTTCCTTCACATTCGATTCTTTATGGATATCGGGATATCACAAAGTAAGACCACCAAGACCATTGCATTGCGTGTCTCATAAAACTCGGATAGACTGTCGAGAAGTTGAACACGGCAAGCTAAGATTTGCTTGCACATGACTGTATTAAATTATTCCTTCAGGGAATATCATTGAATCCGACCAGAACACATAGGCTGCCAGAGTGTGGCAACCTGAGCTCGAAACAGCTACTAAAATAATACAGATGTAAGCCGATAATGCCACGATACAGCGAGCGCATGCATGGTGACTGCAGCTTTATCCAGCCGCTTCATTTTTTCTCGATCGCCGACTTTCGATCTTTTCACTGTGTACTCGACATGCATGAACTCTCGACACAAGATTCACGTGACGGTAACTTCGGCAAATGAGCAAGTAATAGTTGCCCACAGAGGAACAGAGGTGCTACAGTACAAAATGCATGACACTTTAAAAATAAAAATAAACCCTACTAAAATCTCACCTGTCGTCTCACCAGTAATAGGGTAGAAGTACTTGAACGTCAAACGTAGCGTTACGCTAAGGTTGCTTTAGCTGGTGATGGGCGCGGCTATATGGCCGGCTAGCGTGTACGAAACAGTTCGAGGATCTCGAGTATGAAACTTGTCCGAGCTCGGCTAGGCATATGGTGGTCCTAACACTTAATTAAGACAAATACAAGGAGACTATTATTTATATTGCTTCTCTCCGGATGCTGGAAAAAAAGAAGATGAAGCGCAAAGCAGGTCTCAAAGATAAACACTGCCTTGGGCAAAGCATGTCGACGATACTAAGTACTATCTGATGGGGAGCATCACGTTCGGACTTTTCAGCGGTGACAGGCGCGCGAGGCCGAGGAACGCCAAGAACAGTATTCAGTTGTTTACAGTCTGTATCTCGCAGAAGATAGGTTCTAGCTCTAGTCTGCAATCAGTATCTAAGCCAGCGTTGTGCATTCTTGGGGCGCCACCGTGTCTTCTCGAAGTCCCGATTGGCGAACCGTTCGTGCTTGCGTCTGAAACCGTCGTTGGGTCTCGTCTGGTCACAAGACACCTTTACGACTGCATACAACCATAATAAATTATCGGACTAGTGTGTGTGTGTGTGTGTGTGTGTGTGTGTGTGTGTGTGTGTGTGTGTGTGTGTGTGTGTGTGTGTGTGTGTGTGTGTGTGTGTGTGTGTGTTTGCCTGCGTATGCATTTGACTGCCTGCCATGTTTCAGTTGACAGACTGCGTTTTCTGTGCACGCAACTATTAAAATGTTCGTCTTTCGTGAACTCATCAGCGCTGCACCCAGACCGAGAACGGAAGCCAAACGACTTGACAGCAACGAAAAAATACTTGTCAAACGTGACCGTCAAGGGCACTCACACATGCCACTTCAGTCTACTCCTTATCTCACGATCACACAGAACGCGTGCCCCCACGCCAAACGTCATTCGCACCTGAGTCTGATGGTCCATTCATTGGCGTCCGTTTGATACTCTTTCGTCTGGGGGAAAACCTGCAAGCCATCCACGAGATCAAAAGAGCACAACGATTCGCACACACTCTCTCTAGTTTTCTGATGTGTAGATAACCATTCGGACGAATACACCTGTCAAAGTTGTTCTCAAGCCATCGGACTGGACATCGTACACCATGCAATGGTATTTGGAACTGTTGTGCAATATTGAACTCGGATAATGAGCCAGTATTTAATGTAAAATAGAAGAAGAAAACACATGGGAACGAGATCGCACGGTCTGACTGCTCATTATCTTGTTACAGTCGTGGATAGTTGCTTCTTAACTCGTTTCCATGTGATTTCTTCTTCTATATTGGGCATATTACATCTTTGTTTTCGCTTTCCGGACACGATTAGCCTCTGACTCGATATCTCAGGCGCAGCAGCAACGGTATTTTGGAGCTGTCGTGCATTTATGCATCGCTCGTGTTGAGTTCGGACATGATTTGCAGACAATGCATTTGATCGTAGCTTTGTACGTGTATGTAACGGCAAAAGTTCCTATTGTTCAGTGGTGGCGTCAAGGTGACTAGGTTGCCACGTGACGGCATGTTTTAACAGTAACCGTGCAGGTGTGGATGGACCATAGCAATATGGCATACAACTGACAAGTACAAGTACAAGTCGGTAGAAGGAGATGAAAAGATACTGCACGAAACCCCAGACCGCATTTTGGAGTCGCTGGGTCTAACCCCGATCCGAGAATGACTTCACACATTACCTCCAACAAGATTGCACGATTGTACTGGGTCTGGAAACGTGATTGTGCGGAGCCATCTCCGAGGTTTTCTTTACTATCTCGGAGGATAATCGACATGTGGACATTTGTCGAAGGTTCTATGGATTCATGAATCAAACTTCGTCGCTACTCTCTTGGATGAATGTGACTCATTTTGACAGTTAATGTTAGCGTGATGAACTTCATCATGGCATTCATGATACAACAGTCCTGGGACGAAGAAGCACCAGAGAGACATGCATGGGAACCTGCTTCAAGAAGAATGCCGCTCGGGGTCAGAAGCGTAACATTCGCATCAGCAATCCTCAGCCAGCAGTGATCTGGTCAACAGTGCGATTGGTGGCTCTAGGGCCTTCAGCCATGTGTCACGTGATCACATGAAAGCAATATTAACGGGGTTGATCAGCCCAAAGATAAAGCAGCCAATCAGACTGAAGATCACGAACATGATCACCTACAGTAGACAGTAGAACCTGTCCTAACCGGACGCCCTTGGTGCAGTGAAAACTGTCCGGATATGACAGGATTCCGCTTGGTCCAGGGTTGCAGGTGCGATCAAGAGCACTGTGCGCTGTGGTGCATGAAAAGTTGTCCGGTCCGTGCAGGATTCCGCTTGGTACAAAGTGGAGCAACCACATGTTTTACCGTATCAAAGGGTTTGTGTTTTTTATTTTATTTTATACGAAAGTCCACTATATTCCCGAATATGTGCGAGAAGTGGTGGCGGGGCCGTTTGTTGTGCAGGGCTTGCAAGGAGCGAGTGGAAGTAGTGGCTGCAGTGCAGGGGCCACTCGCAATAATTATTATTACCCAATAGTAGTTATTATTATCATCACGTGCATGCTGACCGATGTCGCTGACAGATTCCTAGTTGCTAGTGTGCCGGGAGGTAGTAAGATATCCACTCCCTGGCTTTCGTGTTATGATTATGACATGGCCACAGACTGATGTTACTCTGGTGACACACGCGTCGTTGCAAGGCATCGGTCCGCCTTGCTGCTTCACAAAGTCAATTTCGTATCGCAATCCTAGATTGGCTAGGGCACCCCGTAAGGAGACCATAGGTCTGTGGGGACTGCCCTAGAGAAATATGAATAAAATACAATCGATGTCACAACTACTACTAGTATCATTATCGACTGTTCACGTTCGTACTGCTGTCGCTGTCAGATTCCGATCAAGTCAGCTGCGCACCGTGCCTTGGCAAGAACCCCCGGGATAGCATCACGAGCTACACAGCTGGGCAATGAATGGAAACTTACTTACTTGATTCGTGAACACTGGTGTCCCTGCCCCATGGCCTAGGCGCCGCGTGGCCTGGCATACGTCTAACCATGAAGGGCGTCTCCGAACCGGAGACGGTTTGGATGGTATGGTGTGCGAATTCGTCCAATCAGGTCAAAGAATAGGAATGATGACATCAACCGAAGGCTCGATACCGACACAGAAGAATCTCGACGCCTCGACCATTAATCCCTCTGTTCCATTCACCAAGGCGGTGCCATTCTTCGTTCTTACAAGTTCGTCTTGTCGTTGGATTGTGCTGAAAGTCGCACCACAAACAGGCAGTACCGGTACTGCCTGTTTGTGATACATGTGAGCGCTCTTCTCTCTTTGACTTGTCGTTTTGTCCGCATCGTCCAACGCAGTCACTTACACATGTACTTCGAAGTATGAAACTTCACTCCTCAATTCCAATAACCGTCTCTTTACCGCCACGCCGGTCTTGATCTACCAGTGTCCTCCACTGGTTGTTGATCGAGTGGCCTGAGTGACCAAATTCACTTGGCAAAATGGCTCCATGCCCATGTTGCTGATTAGAATTACATGTCGCACAGAAAGTGAAGCGAGGTGAGGGGTGAGACCCCGCATCGTATCAACCAATCAATCGTGGCACGACTGCAACTGGCCAATCGCCACTTTGAAAAGGAGGAGGTCAATGGGGATGTCTCCTAACTGCACGGTCCAAGCACTGACCAAACTAGGGACATCGGTTTGGTCGCAGCACCTGAGCCATTCTCAGGTGGGAAGCCAGCTGATCACGCCATAAGTGAAGGAGACACTAGTTTCTAGGTTAAATCTCGATTTGTTTTAGCCTCCTTGTACCCTGACAATTGGGAAGCCAGCAGGTCACACCCAGACGTGCAGGAGCCCCTTATTTCTAGCTGAAATCTCGATTTGTTTTAGCTCCCTCGTACCCTGAGAATTCTACGTTGCTGACCCCGAGCGTCATTCTTCGTATGACGATTTTCCCTTTTCTCTCTGGTGGTTCTTCGTTCCAGGGTTGTTGCATCATGAACACCATGATGAAAGTCATCACAATCATGAAGGTGCTTAGAATCATCCAAGAGGGCTGCAATTCAGTTTTCATCAAGTAGACAATCAGCTGGGGGTAATTGGCGGAGACGAACGCGTAGCCAACGATTTGGTTCCTGAATCCATGGAACCTTCCACAAATGTCCGCAGGTCAATGGTCCGCTGAGTTCGCTCCGAAACATCACGCTTCTCACATGATCTCATGCAATCTAGATGAAAGTAATGTGTGGAGTCATTCGCGGATCGGGGACAGACCCAGCGACTCCAACAGGCTGTCTGTGGTTTCGTGCAGTGTCTTTTCATCTCGTTCTACCTATGCCGATACTACCACGGTCAGTCCACACGTGCACGGTTACTGTTAACATGCCGTGGCAACCTAGTCACCTTGACGCCACCACTGAACAATGGGAACTTTTGCAGAAACAAATTACAGTCAAACCTCTTTAGGACGAGCACCAGGGGACCGATGATATTAAATTTTTTGTTTGCAATAACGGGAGTTCTTTTTATCCGTACGGTATACCCAGTGAATACACAGTGATTTATCCAATGGAGTTACGAATACTAGTTCTTCTTTAAAAGCATTTTTTTTGTCTTATCAGTGTTCTTCCTAACCAGGTTTCACTGTATACGAATATAGGAATGCATTGTCTGCAAATCATGTCCGAACTCAACACGAGCGATGAATAAATGCACGACACTCGACAGTTCCAATACCATTGTTTCCTGTGAGATGTCAAGTCAGAGGCATTGTCTGGAAAGCGAAAAACAAAAATGTATTGCACAACAGTTCCGAATACCATTGCATGGTGTTGTACGATGTCCAGTCCGATGGCTTGAAAACAACTTTGACAGGTGTATTCGTCTGAATGGTTATCCACACAACAGAAATCTAGAGGGACTCGTAGGTTCGAATCTGTGAGCTCTTGTGATCTCGTGTATTTCAAGTTTTCCGCCAGACGAAAGAGTATCAAACGGACGCCAATGAATGGACCATCAGACTCAGGTGCGAATGACGCGAGGCGTGAGGCACGCGTTCTGTGTGAGATCAGATATGGAGTAGACCGAAGTGGCATGTGTCGGTGTCCTTGACGGTAACGTAACCGGGGTTTGACAAGTATTATTTTTTCACAGCTGTCAAGTCGTTTGAACTCAGTTCTCGGTACCGCACTGATGAGTTCATGAAAGACGAACAAGTTGATGCATATGTTCAACAGATGCGCAGTCTGACAACCAAAGCTTGACGGGCAGTCAAACACACACGCACACACGCAAGCAAACACACACACACACGCACACACACACACGTACTATTCAGATATTTAAAATAATTATGGTTGTACGTAGTCGTAGATGTTCGTTGTGAGCGGACGAGACCCTACGAGACTTTCAGACGCAAGCATGAACAGTTCACCAGCCAACACGTGCTGGTTTCTGCACCGGTCATATTGTCTCGTCCGGTCACAAGAACATCTACCATTGCCTACTATCAAGAGTAAAAAAGCTTATAATACCCTTGCTACTGTTTAAAGTACATATGATCAAGAGGCTTCAACATGCGATATGGTTGAATGATCAAGCTACCCACAGACAGACCCAGGCCAGACCTGGTCCAAGTGACAGCAGGATCTGTCGAACCAAGAACGCACAACGCTGGTTTAAAATAATTGGATGCAGGTCTAGACGAGAGTCAGACCCAATCATCCCGTGAGCACTTGAATACTGTTCTTCGTGTGCCTCATCCTCCCGAGCCTGTCAACACTGAACTGTCCGAGGGTGGTGACGCTAATCAGATAGTACATAACATCGTCGACATGCTTTGCCCAAGACAGTGTGTATTCTTTGAGACTTCCTCTGCGCTTCATCGGGTTTTTTCCGCGTCGAGAGAGAAGCAAAATAGTTTAGTCTCCTTGTTACTCTCTTAAAGTGTTAGGACCAACATACCTGCAAGCCGGCCAGTATAAGTAATTACGAATTACATACTCGAGATCCTCGAACTGTTTCGCCTACGCTAACTGCCCGTCATCAGCTAGCCAGACTTAGAATAACGCTACGTCTGACGTTCTAGTTCTTCCGCCCACTAGCGTGTGGGACAAGAGGTGAGGTTTTAGTAAGTGTTCGCGCCTACCGTAGCTCCTCTGCTCCTTTGTTGGCAACTTGCTCATTTGCTGAAGTTCGAATTTATTGTGAAGTGAATCTTCTTAGTTAACAATCACGCTCTCTGTCTCTGTCTGTCTGTCTCTCTCTCCCTCTCCAAATTTAACAGTTGGCATCCCGAGTAGCTGTTTCGTGCTCGATTAGCCAAACTCGGGGAGCTTGAGTTTTCAAGTTTTTAAAAAGCTGATAGTCATACTCTCTTGAAAGAGTGAACATGCAGCTATCAGCGTGCCGTGTTAAACTTTTCTTCATTCTGCCAGAGTGTTCTGAGGTACGCTGTCCTTTTCCTTCTCATTACTTGTTATATTTGTGTGATAATCGGCATCAAGACAAGCATTGAATGTAACGGAAGTTTGGAGGAGGGGCGTAGATATTATGATTTAAAAAAAATTCTATCATGGTGAGAGACCGAGAGAGAGTCAGGGAGAGAGACAGAGACAGAGAGGGAGACAGAGACACAGAGACACACACACACACACACACACACACACACACACACACACACACACACACACACAGAGAAAGAGAGAGAGAGAGAGAGAGAGAGAGAGAGAGAGAGAGAGAGAGAGAGAGAGAGAGAGAGAGAGAGAGAGAGAGAGAGAGAGAGAGAGAGAGAGAGAGAGAGAGAGAGAGAGAGAGAGAGAGAGAGAGAGAGAGAGAGAGAGAGAGAGAGAGAGAGAGAGAGAGAGAGAGAGAGAGAGAGAGAGAGAGAGAGAGAGAGAGAGAGAGAGAGAGAGAGAGAGAGAGAGAGAGAGAGAGAGAGAGAGAGAGAGAGAGAGAGAGAGAGAGAGAGAGAGAGAGAGAGAGAGAGAGAGAGAGAGAGAGAGAGAGAGAGAGAGAGAGAGAGAGAGAGAGAGAGAGAGAGAGATAAACAGAAAGTTTGTGAGCGTATGGCCACCTGAGACATTATAAGTATATCCATTGACGATGGCTCCATAGAAAGCTTACGTAACCAAATCACTCCGTGTGCACGTCTTGTTTAGGCTCACCAGTCACCAGGTCCTGCTGAGAGTCACGCTAGCTTGTGCTGCGAGACACTGACCACGGTCGCAATGGAGAGTGAGTATTTACTAGTTCCTTGGTATTAGCCAAGTCTACGTCATGTACTCTGGACTAGTGAGCAGTTATCATGTTTCAAAACGTCAAAGAATCGTACACATAACATAATTCGGAGACAAGTCGCAATTCCTTGACACAATCCGCTCCCGGTCCCCACGCAAATACCGGGTTACCAACCATGATCATGTTGTCTGGTGATTGCATAGTACGAGTTGTGCATGACACGCTGAGTTACAACCATAACTATACTATTACTATAGCCTTTCTGTCATCATGATTGTGAAGTTCATCCACCGTCCGGCCGTAGAGGGCTCAATTCTATTATTAATTTTACCGACAGCAAAGAGCGAAATACACAGGCGAAAGAACGACGTGCAGTTGTTGCCTTTCTGTCATCTGCTGACTGTGCAAATTGCAGCACATGTCATGCACAGTTTTATTGGAGCCTGAATTGAAGTGTGTCCTTTTTTCAGTGTTATTATTATGTACGAGTCGTACATGGGTTCCACCACCAGTGCACCACACTCACCCCAGTAGTATCTGGAGAATCTGATAATGACTGTGGATTTTGTAGAAAAACAAAACAAAACAAACATAATAATAATAATAATACTGTCGCGGACATGGAAATCCAGTCGATTGACCGGGGCCGGCGCCCTCAGCGCGTACAGAACGTAAGTCGTTGAGTGCACAATCATGTTGGTCCTGGCCTATGCGACCACGGACCAGCAGCTAGCTAGCAGCGCATACCTACTACGGCTGCATGGCCAGCGCCCTGTGGCCGCTAGACGTGCGACCGGATTTCCATGTCCACGACAGTACATGATTATTGATGGTGTTGCGCGGTGCACGCTCTGCCTGTGATCTGCACGCCCTCCTTGCTGTTTCTTGTCGCTTCAGCGAACCCTTTCCGTTCGGAAGAGTTCGTTTGTGACATTCTGCCATGGATCACCACTCTGCCAGCAGACCGGTTCAGGAACCTCGCCCAGAAGAACCACATTATCCGGACCATGGAGAGCATCAACAGCCTTTCTCATATCCGCATGATGAACGGGTCCGTGGCGCACAACTTGAAGATCATTGCGCTCGCCTCGCCGGGAGAACACAAGGCGTATCTCGAGGTGTGCGAGATCATCCGCCAGATAGGCTACCCGGAAAAGAGTGACGAGATGCTCAAGCTCTTGGACAGCCTCAAAGGTTTGTACCTGGTCCGGCTAGAAATTGAATGTTGGGCTTGAATGCATAAAAAAAGCACTCATTCATTACCTTCGATTATGGTAGCACATCCGCATGCCGCGTGAGGAAGACCACCACCGTCTGTGGATTAAGGCGCGGATACAGCTCCTAAAGCGGTCAGAGTTGACTAGATCAGCCCCTCCAAAAATTGGTCAAAGAACGAAAAAATCCAACCCCCTGTTTTCCTTGGTGTCAGATGTTAGTAGCGCCAGGAATTTCTCATTCAGTGCCGGTTTGAAAGTCCGGTTTTAAAATGTTCTTTGAGTCATCCTCAATTCTCTCCAAAATTGAATTCGGATGTTGAG